>NW_025728418.1:0-219038 GCF_021461385.2 Schistocerca piceifrons
AAGAACACTGTCTCTTCTTACTGTCTATGTTTTGAACCAATCCTGCGACACTAGTTATAGATTCTGTTGCTTGACTTCGGTTTTACTGTGTCCCTTGGACCTTCTTATTGACGATGAAACACACAAATTGCATCGGAATTAAATACAAAGGGCACAATGCATACTTAAGTACAAGAGACTGACTCCTCTTACTGTCTATGTTTTGAACCATTCCTGTGAAACTAATTACAGATTCCGATGCTTCACTTCCGGTTTACTGTATCACTTGGACCTTCTTATTGACGAAGAAACACAGAAATTGCATCAGAATTAAATGCAAAAGGCACAATGCCGAATTAAGTACAAGAAGACTGACTCTTCTTGCGGTCTATGTTTTGCACCAATCCTGTGACACTAGTTATAGATTCCGATGCTTCACTTCAGGTTAACTGTATCCCTTGGACCTTCTTATTGACGATGAAACTCAGAAATTGCATGGGAATTAAATACAAAAAGCACAATGCCGACTTAAGTACAAAAAGGCTGACTCTTTTTACTGACTATGTTTTGAACCATTCCGGTGATACTAGTTATAGATTCCGATGCTTCACTTCAGGTTTACTGTATCCCTCTGACCTTGTTATTGACGATGAAACACAGAAATTGCATCGGAATTATATACAAATGGCACTATGCCGACTTAAGTACAAGAACACTGACTCTTCTTACCGACTATGCTTTGAAAAATTCCTGTGTAACTAGTTATAGGTTCCGATGCTTCACTTCAGGTTTACTGTATCCCTCTGACCTACTTATTGACGATGAAACACAGAAATTGAATCGGAATTAAATAGAGAAGGCGCAATGCCGACTTAAGTACAAGAACACTGACTCTTCTTACTGTCTATGCTTTGAAACATTCCTGCGACACTAGTTATAGGGTTCGATGCTTCACTTCAGGTTTACTGTATCCCTTGCACCTTCTTATTGACGATGAATCAAAGAAATTGCACCGGTATTAAATACAAAAGGCACAATGCCGACTTAAGTACAATAAGACTGACTCTTCTTACAGTCTATGCTTTGAAACATTCCAGTGACACTAGTTATAGATTCCGATGCTCCACATCAGGTTTACTGTATCCCTCTGACCTTATCATTGACGATGAAACACAGAAATTGCATCGGAAATAAATATAAAAGGCACAATGCCAACTTAAGTACAAGAAGACTGACTCTTCTTACTGTCTATGCTTTGAACCATTCCTGTGACACTAGTTGTAGATTCCGATGCTTCACTTCAGGTTTACTGTATCCCTTGTACCTTCTTATTGACGATGAAACACAGAAATTGCATCGGAATTAAATAAAAAAGGCACCATGGCGACTTAAGTACATGAAAACCGACTCTTCTTATTGACAATGATTTCAACCATTCCTGTGACACTAGATATAGATTCCGATGCTTCACTTCAGGTTTACTGCATCCCTTGGAGATTCTTATTGACGATGAAACACAGAAATTGCATTGGAATTAAATACAAAACGCAAAAAGCGACTTAAGTACAAGAAGACTGACTCTTCTTACTGTCTGTGTAGTGAACCGTTCCTGTGACACTAGTTATAGATTCCGATGCTTCACTTCAGGTTTACTGTATCCATCTGACCTTCTTCTTGACGATGAAACTCAGATATTGCATCGGAATTAAATACAAAAGACACAACGCCGACTTAAGAACAAGAAGACTGACTCTTCTTACAGACTATGTTTTGAACCATTCCTGTGACACTAGTTATATATTCCGATGCTTCACTTTAGGTTACTGTATCCCGTGGACCTTCTTATTGACGCTGAAACACAGAAATTGCATCGGAATTAAATAGAAATGCCACAATGCCGACTTATGTACAGGAAGTCTGACTCTTCTTACTGTCAATGTTTTGAACCATTCATGTGACACGAGTTATAGATTGCGATGCTTCACTTCAAGTTTACTGTATCCTTGGACCTTCTAATTGACGATGAAATACAGAAATTGCATCGGAATTAAATACAAATGGCACAATGCGAACTTAAGGACAAGAAGACTGACTCTTCTTACTGTCTATGCTTTGAACCATTCCTGTGACACTAGTTGTAGATTCCGATGCTTCACTTCAGGTTTACTGTATCCCTTGTACCTTCTTATTGACGATGAAACACAGAAATTGCATCGGAATTAAATAAAAAAGGCACCATGGCGACTTAAGTACATGAAAACCGACTCTTCTTATTGACAATGATTTCAACCATTCCTGTGACACTAGATATAGATTCCGATGCTTCACTTCAGGTTTACTGCATCCCTAGGAGATTCTTATTGACGATGAAACACAGAAATTGCATTGGAATTAAATACAAAACGCAAAAAGCGACTTAAGTACAAGAAGACTGACTCTTCTTACTGTCTGTGTAGTGAACCGTTCCTGTGACACTAGTTATAGATTCCGATGCTTCACTTCAGGTTTACTGTATCCATCTGACCTTCTTCTTGACGATGAAACTCAGATATTGCATCGGAATTAAATACAAAAGACACAACGCCGACTTAAGAACAAGAAGACTGACTCTTCTTACAGACTATGTTTTGAACCATTCCTGTGAGACTAGTTATTGATTCCGATGCTTCACTTCAGGTTTACTGTATCCCTCTGACCTTCGTATTGACGATGAAACACAGAAATTGCACCGGAATTAAATACAAAAGGCACAATGCCGACTTAAGTACAAGAAGACTGACTCTTCTTACCGACTATGCTTTGAAAAATTCCTGTGTAACTAGTTATAGGTTCCGATGCTTCACTTCAGGTTTACTGTATCCCTCTGACCGTCTTATTGATGATGAAACACAGAAATTGAATCGGAAATAAATAGAAAAGGCGCAATGCCGACTTAAGTACAAGAACACTGACTCTTCTTACTGACTATGCTTTGAACCATTCCTGTGGCACTAGTTATAGATTCCGATGCTTCACTTCAGGTTTACTGTATCCCTCTGACCTTACCATTGACGATGAAACACAGAAATTGCCTCGGAATTAAATATAAAAGGCACAATGCCAACTTAAGTACAAGAAGACTGACTCTTCTTACTGTCTATGCTTTGAACCATTCCTGTGACACTAGTTGTAGATTCCGATGCTTCACTTCAGGTTTACTGTATCCCTTGGACCTTCTTATTGACGATGAAACACAGATATTGCATCGGAATTAAATACAAAAGGCACAATGCCGACTTAAGTACGAGAACACTGACTCTTCCTACTGTCTAGGTTTTGAACCATTACTGTGACACTAGTTATACATTCCGATGCTTCACTTCAGGTTTATTGTATCCCTTGTACCATCTTATTGACGATGAAACACAGATATTGCATCGGAATTAAATACAAAAGGCACAATGCCGACTTAAGTACAAGAACACTGTCTCTTTCTACTGTCTAGGTTTTGAACCATTCCTGTGACACTAGTTATACATGCCGATGCTTCACTTCAGGTTTATTGTACCCCTTGTACCTTCTTATTGACGATGAAACACAGAAATTGCATCGGAATTAAATACAAAAGCACCATGGCGACTTAAGTACATGAAAACCGACTCTTCTTATTGACAATGATTTGAACCATTCCTGTGACACTAGACATAGATTCCGATGCTTCACTTCAGGTTTACTGTATCCCTCTGACCTTCTTATTGACGATGAATCTCAGATATTGCATCGGAATTAAATGCAAAAGGCACGATGAAGACATAAGTACAAGAAGACTGACCCTTCTTATTGTCTATGTTTTGAACCATTCTATTGACACTAGTTATAGATTCACTCCAGGTTTACTATATCGCTTGGACCTTCTTATTGACGATGAAACACAGAAATTGCATCGGAATTAAATAGAAAGGGCACAATGCCGACTTAAGTACAAGAAGACTGACTCCTCTTACTGACTATGTTTTGAACCATTCCTGTGACACTAGTTATAGATTCCGATGCTTCACTTCAGTTTTACTGTATCCCTAGGACCTTGTCATTGACGATGAAACACAGAAATTGCATCGGAATTTAATACATAAGGCAAAATGCCGACTTAAGTAAACGAAGACTGACTCTTCTTACTGTCTATGTCTTGAACCATTCCTGTGACACTAGTTATAGATTCCGATGCTACACTCCATGTCTACTGTATCCCTTGGACCTTCTTATTGACGATGAAACACAGAAATTGCATCGGAATTAAATATAAAAGGCACAATGCCGACTTAAGTACAAGAACACTGACTCTTCTTACTGACTATGTTTTGAACCATTCCTGTGACACAAGTTATAGATTCCGATGCTTCACTTCAGGTTTACTGTATCCCTCCGACCATCTTGTTGACGATGAAACACAGAAATTGCATCGGAATTAAATATAAAAGGCACAATGCCGACTTAAGTACAAGAACACAGTCTCTTCTTACTCTCTATGATTTGAACCATTCCTTTGGCACTAGTTATAGATTCCGATGCTTCACTACAGGTTTACTGTATTCCTTGTACCTTCTTATTGACGATGAAACACAGAAATTGCATCGGATTTAATTACAAAAGGCACAATGCCTGACTATGTTTTGAACCATTCCTGTGAAATTAGTTATAGATTACGATGCTTCACTTCAGGTTTACTGTATCCTTCTGACTTTTTTATTGACGATGAAAATCAGAAATTGCATCGGAATTAAATACAAATGGCACAATGCCGACTTAAGTACAAGAGGACTGACTCTTCTTACTGACTATGTTTTGAACCATTTCATTGACACTAGTTATAGATTCCGATGCCTTACCTCAGGTTTACTGTATCCCTTGGACCTTCTTATTGACGATGAAACAATGAAATTGCATCGGAATTTAATTGAAAATGCACAATGCCGACTTAAGTACAAGAAGACAGACTCATCTTACTGACTATGTTTTGAACCATTCCTGTGACACTAGTTACAGATTCCGATGCTTCACTTCAGGTTTACTGTATCCCTCCGACCATCTCGTTGACGATGAAACACAGAAAATGCATCGGAATTAAATAGAAAGGGCACAATGCCGACTTAAGTACAAGAAGACTGACTCCTCTTACTGACTATGTTTTGAACCATTCCTGTGACACCACTTATAGATTCCGATGCTTCACTTCAGTTTTACTGTATCCCTTGGACCTTGTCATTGACGATGAAACAAAGAAATTGCATCGGAGTTAAATTCATAAGGCAAAATGCCGACTTAAGTACACGAAGACTGACTCTTCTTACTGTCTATGTTTTGAACCATTCCTGTGACACTAGTTATAGTTTCCGATGCTACACTCCATGTCTACTGTATCCCTTGGACCTTCTTATTGACGATGAAACACAGAAATTGAATCGGAATTAAATATAAAAGGCACAATGCCGACTTAAGTACAAGAAGACTGGCTCATCTTACTGACTATGGTTTGAACCATTCCTGTGACACTAGTTACAGATTCCGATGCTTCACTTCAGGTTTACTGTATCCCTCCGACCATCTCGTTGACAATGAAACACAGAAATTGCATCGGAATTAAATAGAAAAGGCACAATGCCGACTTAAGTACAAGAACACTGTCTCTTCCTACTCTCTATGATTTGAACCATTCCTTTGACACTAGTTATAGATTCCAATGCTTCACTACAGGTTTACTGTATCCCTTGTACCTTCTTATTGACGATGAAACACAGAAATTGCATCGGATTTAAATACAAAAGGCACACTGCCGACTTAAGTACATGAAGACGTACTGTTCTTATTGACAATCATTTGAACCATTCCTGTGACACTAGTTATAGATTCCGATGCTTCACTTCAGGTTTACTGTATCACTTGGACATTCTTATTGACGGTGAAACACAGAAATTGCATCGGAATTAAATACAAAATGCACAATGCCTCACTATGTTTTGAACCATTCCTGTGACACTAGTTATAGATTCCGATGCTTCACTTCAGGTTTACTGTATCCTTCTGACTTTCTTATTGACGATGAAACTCAGAGATTGCATCGGAATTAAATACAAATGGCACAATGCCGACTTAAGTACAAGAGGACTGATTTTTCTTACCGTCTATGTTTTGAACCATTTCATTGACACTAGTTATAGATTCCGATGCATCACTCCAGGTTTACTGTATCCCTTGGACCTTCTTATTGACGATGAAACACAGAAATTGCATCGGAATTTAATTAAAAAGGCACAATGCCGACTTAAGTACAAGAAGACTGACTCTTCTTACTGACTATGTTTTGAACCATTCCTGTTACACTAGTTATAGATTCCAAGGCTTCACTTCAAGTATACTGTATCCTTGGACCTTCGTATTGACGATGAAACACAGAAATTGCATCGGAATTAAATACATATGGCACAATGCCGACTTAAGTACAAGAAGACTGACGCTTCCTACTATCTATGTTTTGAAACATTCCAGTGGCACTAGTTATAGATTCCGATGCTTCACTTCAGGTTTACTGTATCCCTCTGACCTTCTTACTGAGGGTGAAACACAGAGATTACATCGGAATTGAATACGAAAGGCACAATGCCGACTTAAGTTCAAGAAGACTGACTCTTCTGACTGACTATGTTTTGAACCATTCCTGTGACACTAGTTATAGATTCCGATGCTTCACGTCAGGTTTACTGTATCCCTCTGACATTCTCATTGACGATGAAACACAGAAATTGCATCGGAATTAAATAGATAAGGCACAATGCCAACTTAAGTACAAGAAGACTGACTCTTCTTACTGTCTATGCTTTGAACGATTCCTGAGGCACTAGTTGTAGATTCCGATGCTTCACTTCAGGTTCACTGAATCCCTTGGACCTTTGTATTGACGATGAAACACAGAAATTGCATCGGAATTTAATACCAAAGGCACAATGCCGACTTAAGTACAAGAACACTGACTCTTCCTACTGTCTAGCTTTTGAACCATTCTTGTGACACTAGTTATACATTCCGATGCTTCACTTCAGGTTTTCTGTATCCCTTGTACCTTCTTATTGACGATGAAACACAGAAATTGCATCGGAATTAAATACAAAAGGCACAATGACGACTTAAGTACATGAAAACCGACACTTCTTATTGACAATGATTTGAACCATTCCTGTGACACTAGGTTTAGATTCCGATGCTTCACTTCAGGTTTACTGTATCACTTGGACATTCTTATTGACGATGAAACACAGAAATTGCATCGGAACTAAATACAAAACGCAAAAAGCCGACTTAAGTACAAGAAGACTGACTCCTCTTATTGTCTGTGTTGTGAACCATTCCTGTGACACTAGTTATAGATTCCGATGCTTCACTTCAGGTTTACTGTATCCTTCTTACTTTCTTATTGACGATGAAACACAGAAATTGCATCGGAATTTAATTGAAAAGGCACAATGCCGAATTAAGTACAAGAAGACTGACTCTTCTTACTGACTATGTTTTGAACCATTCCTGTCACACTAGTTATCGATTCCAAGGCTTCACTTCAGGTATACTGTATCCCTTGGACCTTCGTATTGACGATGAAACACAGAAATTGAATCGGAATTAAATACAAAAGGCACAATGCCGACTTAAGTACATGAAGAACGACTCTTCTTACTGACTATGTTTTGAACAATTCTCTGTGACACTAGTTATAGATTCCGCTGCTACACTCCAGGTTTACTGTATCCCTTGGAACTCCTTATTGACGATGAAACACAGAAATTGCATGGGAATTAAGTACAAAAGGCACAATGCCGACTTAAGTACAAGAAGACTGACTCTTCCTACTATCTATGTTTTGAACCATTCCTGTGACACTAGTTATAGATTCCGATGCATCACTTCAGGTTTACTGTATCCCTCTGACCTTATTGACGATGAAACACAGAAATTGCATCGGAATTAAATGCAAAAGGCACAGTACCGACTTAAGTACAAGAAGACTGACTCTTCTTACTGTTTATGTCTTGAACCATTCCTGTGACACCAATTATATATTCCGATGCTCCAGTGTAGGTTACTGTATCCCTTGGACCTTCTTATTGACGATGAAACACAGTAGTTTCATCGGAATTAAATGCAAAAGGCACAATGCCGACTTAAGTACAAGAAGACTGACTCTTCCTACTGCCTATGTTGTGAACTATTCCAGTGACACTAGTTATAGAGTCCGATGCTTCTCTTCAGGTTTATTGTATCCCTTGGACCAACTTATTGACGAGGAAAGACAGAAACTGCATCGGAATTAAATACAAAAGGCACAATGCTGACTTAAGTACAAGAAGACTGACTCTTTTTACTGTCTATGTTTTGAACCATTCCTGTGACACTAGTTATAGATTCCGATGCTTCACTACAGGTTTACTGTATCCTTTAGACCTTCTTATTGACGATGAAACACAGAAATTACATCGGAATTAAATACAAAAGGCACAATGATGACTTAAGTACAAGCAGACTGACTCTTCTTACTGTCTATGTTTTGAACCAATCCTGTGACACTAGTTATAGATTCCGATGCTTCACTTCAGGTTTACTGTATCCCTTCGGTCCTTCTTATTGACGATGAAACACAGAAATTGCATCGGAATTAAATACAAAAGGCACTATGCCGACTTAAGTACAAGGAGACTGAGTCTTCTTACTGACTATGTTTTGAACCATTCCTGTGACACTAGTTATAGATTCCGATGCTTCACTTCAGGTTTACTGTATCCCTCTGACCATTTTATTGACGATGAAACACAGAAATTGCATCGGAATTAAATAGAAAATGCACAATGCCGACTTAAGTACAAGAAGACTGACTCTTCTTACTGTCTATGATTTGAACCATTCCTGCGACACTAGTTATGGATTCCGATGCTTGACTTCAGTTTTACTGTATCCCTTGGACCTTCTTATTGACGATGAAACACAGAAATTGCATCGGAATTAAATACAAAAGGCACAATTACGACTTAAGTACAAGAGACAGACTCTTCTTACTGTCTATGTTTGAACCACTCCTGTGACACTAGTTATAGATTCCGATGCTTCACTTCAGGTCTACTATATCCCTTGGACCCCCATATTGACGATGAAACACAGAAATTGCATCGCAATTAGATACAAAAGGCACAATGCCGACTAAAGTACACGAAGACTGACTCTTCTTACTGTCGATGTTTTGAACCAATCCTGTGAAACTAGTTATCGATTCCGATGCTTCAATTCAGGTTTACTGTATCCCTTGGACCTTCTAATTGACGATAAAACACAGAAAGTGCTTCGGAATTAAATACAAAAGGCACAATGCCAACATAAGTACAAAAAGACTTACTCCTCTTACTGACTATGTTTTGAACCACTCCTGTGACACTAGTTATAGATTCCGATGCTTGACTTCAGTTTTACTGTATACCTTGGACCTTCTTATTGACGACGAAACACAGAAATTGCATCGGAATTAAATGCAAAAGGCACAATGCCGACATAAGTACAAGAGACTGACTCTTCTTACTGACTATGCTTTGAACCATTCCTGTGACACTAGTTACAGATTCCGATGCTACACTCCATGTTTACTGTATCCCTTGGACCTTCTTATTGACGATGAAACACAGAATTTGCATCGGAATTAAATAGAAAAGGAACAATGCCGACTTAAGTACTAGAAGACTGACTCTTCTTACTGTCTATGTTTTGAACCATTCCTGTGACACTAGTTTTAGATTCCGATGCTTCACTCCAGGATTACTGTATCCCTTGGACCTTCTTATTGACGATGAATCACAGAAATTGCATCGGAATTAAATAGAAAAGGCACAATGCCGACTTAAGTACAAGAAGACTGACTCTTCTTACTGTCTATGTTTTGAACCATTCCTTTGACACTAGTTATAGATTCCGATGCTTGACTTCAGTTTTACTGTATCCCTTGGACCTTCTTATTGAATATGAAACACAGAAATAGCATCGGAATTAAACACAAAAGGCACAATGCCGACTTAAGTACAAGAGACTGACTCTTCTTACTGTCTATGTTTGAACCATTCTTGTGACACTAGTTATAGATTCCGATGCTTCACTTCAGGTTTACTGTCTCCCTTGGACCTCCTTAATGACGATGAAACACAGAAATTGCATCGGAATTAAATACAAAAGGCACAATGCCGACTTAAGTACAAGAAGACTGACTCTTGTTACTGTCTATGTTTTGAACCAATCCTGTGAAACTAGTTATAGATGCCCATGCTTCACTTCAGGTTTACTGTATCCCTCTGACCCTCTTATTGACGATGAAACACTGAAATTGCATAGGAATTAAATACAAAAAGGCATAATGCCGACTTAAGTACAAGAAGACTGACTCGTATTACTGACTATGTTTTGAACCATTCCTGTGACACTAGTTATAGATTCCGATGCTTCACTTCAGGTTTAATGTATCCCTCTGACCTTCTTATTGACGATGAAACACAGAAATTGCGTCGGAATTAAATAGAAAAGGCACAAAGCCGACATAATTACAAGAAGACCGACTCTTCTTACTGTCTACGTTTTGAACCATTCCTGTGACATTAGTTATAGATTCCGATGCTTCACTTCAGGTTTACTGTATTCCTGGGACCTTCTTGTTGACGATGAAACACAGAAATTGCATCGGAATTAAATACAAAAGGTACAATGCCGACTTAATTAAAAGAAGACTGACTCTTCCTACTGTCTATGTTTTGAACCATTCCTGTGACACCAGTTATATTCCGATGCTTCACTTCACGTTTACTGTATCCCTTGGACCTTCGTATTGACGATGAAACACAGAAATTGCATCGGAATTAAATACAAAATTCACAATGCCGACTTAAGTACATGAAAACCGACTCATCTTACTGACTATGTTTTGAACCTTTCCTGTGACACTAGTTATAGATTCCGATGCTTTACTTCAGGTTTACTGTATCCCTTGGACCTTCTTATTGACGATGAAGCACAGAAATTGCATCGGAATTAAATACAAAAGGCGCAATGCCGACGTAAAAACAAGAAGTCTGACTCTTCTTACTGACTATGTTTTGAACCATTCCTGTGACACTAGTTACATATTCCGATGCTTTACTTTAGGTTACTGTATCCCTTGGACCTTCTTATTGACGTTGATACACAGAAATTGCATCGGAATTAAATACAAAATGCACAATGCCGTCTTAAGGACAAGAAGACTGACTCTTCTTACGGACTATATTTTGAACCATTCCTGTGACACTAGTTACATATTCCGATGCTTTATTTTAGGTTACTGTATCCCTTGGACCTTCTTATTGACGTTGAAACACAGAAATTGCATCGGAATTAAATACAAAAGGCACAATGCCGACTTAAGTACAAGAAGTCTGACTCTCCTTACTGTCTATGTTTTGAACCATTCATGTGACACGAGTTATAGATTCCGATGCTTCACTTCAGGTTTACTGTATCCTTGGACCTTCTAATTGACGATGAAATACAGAAATTGCATCGGAATTGAATACGAAAGGCACAATGCCGACTTAAGGACAAGAAGACTGACTCTTCTTACTGACTATGTTTGAACCATTAATGTGACACTAGTTATAGATTCCGATGCTTCACTCCAGGTTTACTGTATCCCTTGGACCTTCGTATTGACGATGAAACACAGCAATTGCATCGGAATTAAATACAAAAGTCACAATGCCGACTTAAAGACAAGAAGACTGACTCATCTTACTGGCTATGATTTGAACCATTCCTGTAACACTAGTTATGGATTCCGATGCTTCACTTCAGGTTTACTGTATGCCTCTGACCTTCGTATTGACGATGAAACACAGAAATTGCATCGGAATTAAATAGAAAAGGAAAAATGCCGACTTAAGTACAGGAAGACTGACTCTTGTTACTGCCTATGTTTATCACCAATCCTGTGAAACTAGTTATAGATTCCGATGCTTCACTTAAGGTTTACTGCATCCCTTGGACCTTCTTATTGACGATGAAACACAGAAAGTGCATCGGAATTAAATACAAAAGGCAAAATGCCGACTAAGTACAATAGACTGACTCTTCTTACTGACTATGCTTCGAACCATTCCTGTGACACTAGTTATAGATTAGGATGCTTCTCTTCAGGTTTACTGTATCCCTCTGACCTTCTTATTGACGATGAAACACTGAAATTGCATCGGAATTAATACAAAAGGCACAATGCCGACTTAAGTACAAGAAGACTGACTCTTATTTCTGACTATGATTTGACCCACTCCTGTGACACTAGTTATAGATTCCGATGCTTCACTTCACGTTTAATGTATCCCTTTGACCTTCTGATTGACGATGAAACACAGAAATTGCGTCGGATTTAAATAGAAAAGGCACAATGCCGTCATAAGTACAAGAAGACCGACTCTCCTTACTGCCTATGTTTTGAACCTTTAATGTGACACTAGTTATAGATTCCGATGCTTCACTTCAGGTTTACTGTATCCCTTGGACCTACTTATTGACGATGAAACACAGAAATTGCATCGGAATTAAATACAAAAGGTACAATGCCGACTTAAGTAAAAGAAGACTGACTCTTCCTACCATCTATATTTTGAACCATTCCTGTGACACTAGTTATAGATTCCGATGCTTCACTTCAGGTTTACTGTATCCCTTGGACCTTCGTATTGACGATGAAACACAGAAATTGCATCGGAATTAAATACAAAAGGCACAATGCCGACGTAAAGACAAGAAGTCTGACTCTTCTTACTGACTATGTTTTGAACCATTCCTGTGACACTAGTTACATATTCCGATGCTTTACTTTAGGTTACTGTATCCCTTGGACCTTCTTATTGACGTTGAAACACAGAAATTGCATCGGAATTAAATACAAAAGGTACAATGCCGACTTAAGGACAAGAAGACTGACTCTTCTTACGGACTATGTTTTGAACCATTCCTGTGACACTAGTTACATATTCCGATGCTTTACTTTAGGTTACTGTATCCCTTGGACCTTCTTATTGACGTTGAAACACAGAAATTGCATCGGAATTAAATACAAAAGGCACAATGCCGACTTAAGTACAAGAAGTCTGACTCTTCTTACTGTCTATGTTTTGAACCATTCATGTGACACGAGTTATAGATTCCGATGCTTCACTTCAGGTTTACTGTATCCTTGGACCTTCTAATTGACGATGAAATACAGAAATTGCATCGGAATTGAATACGAAAGACACAATGCCGACTTAAGGACAAGAAGACTGACTCTTCTTACTGACTATGTTTGAACCATTAATGTGACACTAGTTATAGATTCCGATGCTTCACTCCAGGTTTACTGTATCCCGAGGACCTTCGTATTGACGATGAAACACAGCAATTGCATCGGAATTAAATACAAAAGTCACAATGCCGACTTAAAGACAAGAAGACTGACTCATCTTACTGGCTATGTCTTGAACCATTCCTGTAACACTAGTTATGGATTCCGATGCTTCACTTCAGGTTTACTGCATCCCTCTGACCTTCTTATTAACGATGAAACACAGAAATTGCATCGGAATTAAATAGAAAAGGAACAATGCCGACTTAAGTACAGGAAGACTGACTCATGTTACTGCCTATGTTTATCACCAATCCTGTGAAACTAGTTATAGATTCCGATGCTTCACTTCAGGTTTACTGCATCCCTTGGACCTTATTATTGACGATGAAACTCAGAAAGTGCATCGGAATTAAATACAAAAGGCAAAATGCCGACTAAGTACAATAGACTGACTCTTCTTACTGACTATGCTTCGAACCATTCCTGTGACACTAGTTATAGATTAGGATGCTTCTCTTCAGGTTTAGTGTATCCCTCTGACCTTCTTATTGACGATGAAACACTGAAATTGCATCGGAATTAATACAAAAGGCACAATGCCGACTTAAGTACAAGAAGACTGACTCTTATTTCTGACTATGATTTGAACCACTCCTGTGACACTAGTTATAGATTCCGATGCTTCACTTCACGTTTAATGTATCCCTCTGACCTTCTGATTGACGATGAAACACAGAAATTGCGTCGGATTTAAATAGAAAAGGCACAATGCCGTCATAAGTACAAGAAGACCGACTCTCCTTACTGTCTATGTTTTGAACCATTAATGTGACACTAGTTATAGATTCCGATGCTTCACTTCAGGTTTACTGTATCCCTTGGACCTACTTATTGACGATGAAACACAGAAATTGCATCGGAATTAAATACAAAAGGTACAATGCCGACTTAAGTAATAGAAGACTGACTCTTCCTACCATCTATATTTTGAACCATTCCTGTGACACTAGTTATAGATTCCGATGCTTTACTTCAGGTTTACTGTATCCGGTGGACCTTCTTATTGACGATGAAACACAGAAATTGCATCGGAACTAAATACAAAAGGCACAATGCCGACTTAAGTACTGTCTATGTTTTGTACCATTCGTGTGACACTACTTATAGATTCCGATCCTACACTCCAGGTTTACTGTATCCCTTGGACCTTCTTATTGACGATGAAACACAGAAATTGCACCGGTATTAAATACAAAATGCACAATGCCGACTTAAGGACAAGAAGACTGACTCTTCTTACTGCCTATGATTTGAACCATTCCTGTGACACTAGTTATAGATTCCGATGCTTCACTTCAGGTTTACTGTATCCCTTGAACCTTCGTATTGACGATGAAACACAGAAATTGCATCGGAATTAAATACAAAAGGCACAATGCCGACTTAAGTACATGAAGACCGACTCTTCTTACTGACTATGTTTTGAACCATTCCTGTGACACTAGTTATAGATTCCGATGCTTTACTTCAGGTTTACTGTATCCCTTGGATCTTCTTATTGACGATGAAACACAGAAATTGCATCGGATTAAATACAAAAGGCACAATGCCGACTGAAGTACAAGAAGTCTGACTCTTCTTTCTGTCTATGTTTTGACCATTCATGTGACTTGAGTTATAGATTCCGAAGCTTCACTTCAAGTTTACTGTATCCTTGGACCTTCTTATTGACGATGAAACACAGAAATTGCATCGGAATTAAATAGAAAAGGCAAAATGCCGACTTAAGTACAAGAACACTGACTCTTCTTACTGTCTATGTTTTGAACCATTCCTGCGACACTAGTTATAGATTCCGTTGCTTGACTTCAACTTTACTGTATCCCTTGGACCTTCTTATTGACGATGAAACACAGAAATTGCATCGGAATTAAATACAAAAGGCACAATGTCTTCTTAAGTACAAGACACTGACTCCTCTTACTGTCTATGTTTGAACCATTCCTGTGACACTAATTATCGATTCCGATGCTTCACTTCCGGTTTACTGTATCCCTTGGACGTTCTTATTGACGATGAAACACAGAAATTGCATCGGAATTAAATACAAAATGCACAATGCCGACTTAAGTAGAAAAAGACTGACTCTTCTTACTGACTATGTTTTGAACCATTCCTGTGACACTAGTTATAGATTCTGGTGCTTCACTTCAGGTTTACTGTATCCCTCTGACCTTCTTGTGGACGATGAAACACAGAAATTAAATCAGAATTAAATACAAAAGGCACTATGCCGACTGAAGTACTAGAGACTGACTCTTCTTACTGTCTATGTTTTGAACCATTCCTGTGACACTAGTTATAGATTCCGAAGCTTCACTTCAGGTTCACTGTATCCCTTGGACCTTCTTATTGACGATGAAACACATAAATTGCATCGGAATTAAATACAAAAGTCACAATGCCGACTTAAGTACAAGAAGACTGACTCTTCTTACCGTCTATGATTTGAAAGAATCCTGTGACACTAGTTATAGATTTCGATGCTTCATTTCAGGTTTACTGTATCCCTTGGACCTTCTTAGTGACGATGAAACTCAGATATTGCATCGGAATTAAATACAAAGTGCACAATGCCGACTTAAGTAAAAGAAGAAAGACTCTTCCTACTGTCTATGTTTTGAACCATTCCTGAACACTAGTTATAGATTCCGATGCTTCACTTCAGGTTTACTGTATCCCTTGGACCTTCGTATTGACGATGAAACATAGAAATTGCATCGGAATTAAATACAAAAGGCACAATGCCGACTTAAGTGCATGAAGACCGACTCTTCTTACTGACTATGTTTTGAACCATTCCTGTGACACTAGTTATAGATTTCGATGCTTTACTTCAGGTTTACTGTATCCCTTGGACCTTCTTATTGACGATGAAACACAGAAATTGCACCGGAATTAAATACAAAAGGCACAATGCAGACTTAAGTGCAAGAAGACTGACTCTTCTTACTGCCTATGATTTGAACCATTCCATTGACACTAGTTATAGATTCCGATGCTTCACTCCAGGTTAACTGTATCCCTGGGACCTTCTTATTGACGATGAAACAAAGAAATTGCATCGGAATTAAATACAAAAGGCACAATGCCGACTTACGGACAAGAAGACGGACTCTTCTTACAGACTACGTTTTGAACCATTCCTGTGACACTAGTTATATATTCCGATCCTTTACTTTAGGTTACTGTATCCCTTGGACCTTCTTATTGACGTTGAAACACAGAAATTGCATTGGAATTAAATACAAAAAGCACAATGCCGACTTAAGTACAAGAAGTCTGACTCTTCCTTCTGTCTATGTTATGAACCATTCATGTGACACAAGTTATAGATTCCGATGCTTCACTTCAAGTTTACTGTATCCTTGGACCTTCTAATTGACGATGAAATACAGAGATTGCATCGGAATTAAATACGAAAGGCACAATGCCGACTTAAGGACAAGAAGACTGACTCTTCTTACTGACTATGTTTTGAACCATTCCTGTGACACTAGTTATAGATTCCGATGCTTCACTTCAGGTTTACTGTATCCCTTGGACCTTCTTATTGACGATGAAACACAGAAATTGCATCGGAATTAAATACAAAAGGCACAATGCTGACTTAAGAACAAGATGACTGACTCTTCTTACTGTCTATGCTTAGAACCATTCCATTGACACTAGTTATAGATTCCGATGCTTCACTTCAGGTTTACTGTATCCCTCTGACCTTATTGACGATGAAACACAGAAATTGCATCGGAATTAAATGCAAAAGGCACAATACCGACTTAATTACAAGAAGACTGACTCTTCCTACAGTCTATGTTGTGAACTATTCCTGTGACACTAGTTATAGTGTCCGATGCTTCACTTCAGGTTTATTGTATCCCTAGGACCTTCTTATTGACGATGAAAGACAGAAACTGCATCGGAATTAAATACAAAAGGCGCAATGCCGACTTAAGTACAAGAAGACTGACTCTTCTTACTGTCTATGTTTTGAACCATTCCTGTGACACTAGTTATAGATTCCGATGCTTCACTTCAGGTTTACTGTATCCCTTTTAAATTCTTATTGACGACGAAACACGGAAATTGAATCGGAATTAAATACAAAAGGCACAATGCCAACATAAGGACAAGAAGACTGACTCATCTTACTGACTATGTTTTGAACCATTCCTGTAACACTAGTTATAGATTCCGATGCTTCACTTCAGGTTTACTGTATCCCTCTGACCTTCTTATTAACGATGAAACACAGAAATTGCATCGGAATTAAATACAAAAGGCACAATGCCGACTTAAGTACAAGAGACTGACTCTTCTTACTGTCTATGTTTGAACCATTCCTGTGACACTAGTTATAGATTCCGATGCTTCACTTCAGGTTTATTGTATCCCTTGCACCTCCTTATTGACGATGAAACACAGAAATTGCATTGGAATTAAATACAAAATGCACAATGCCGACTTAAGTACATGAAGACCGACTCTTCTTACTGACTATGTTTTGAACCATTCCTGTGACACTAGTTATAGATTCCGATGCTTCACTCCAGGTTTACTGTATCCCTTGGACCTTCTTATTGACGATGAAACACAGAAATTGCATCGGAATTAAATACAAAAGGCACAATGCCGACTTAAGGACTAGAAGACTGACTCTTCTTACAGACTATGTTTTTAACCATTCCTGTGACACTAGTTATATATTCCGATGCTTTACTTTAGGTTACTGTATCCCTTGGACCTTCTTATTGACGTTGAAACACAGAAATTGCATCGGAATTAAATACAAAAGGCACAATGCCGCTTTAAGTACAAGATGTCTGACTCTTCTTACTATGTTTTGAACCATTCATGTGACACGAGTTATAGATTCCGATGCTTCACTTGAAGTTTACTGTATCCTTGGACCTTCTAATTGACGATGAAATACAGAAATTGCATCGGAATTATATACGAAAGGCACAATGGCGTCTTAAGGACAAGAAGACTGACTCTTCTTACTGCCTATGTTTTGAACCATTCCTGTGACACTAGTTATAGATTACGATGCTTCACTTCAGGTTTACTGTATCCCTCTGGCCCTCGTATTGACGATGAAACACAGAAATTGCACCGGAATTAAATACAAAAGGCACAATGCCGACTTAAGTACAAGAAGACTGACTCTTCTTACTGTCTATGCTTAGAACCATTCCATTGACACTAGTTATAGATTCCGATGCTTCACTCCAGGTTTACTGTATCCCTTGGACCTTCTTATTGACGATGAAACACAGATATTGCATCGGAATTATATAGAAAAGGCACAATGCCGACTTAAGTACAAGAACACTGACTTTTCTTACTGTCTATGTTTTGCACCAATCCTGTGACACTAGTTATAGATTCCGATGCTTCACTTCAGGTTAACTATATCCCTTGGACCTTCTTATTGACGATGAAACTCAGAAATTGCATGGGAATTAAATACAAAAAGCACAATGCCGACTTAAGTACAAAAAGACTGACTCTTTTTACTGACTATGTTTTGAACCATTCCGGTGATACTAGTTATAGATTCCGATGCTTCACTTCAGGTTTACTGTATCCCTCTGACCTTGTTATTGACGATGAAACACAGAAATTGCGTCGGAATTATATACAAATGGCACTATGCCGACTTAAGTACAAGAACACTGACTCTTCTTACCGACTATGCTTTGAAAAATTCCTGTGTAACTAGTTATTGGTTCCGATGCTTCACTTCAGGTTTACTGTATCCCTCTGACCTACTTATTGACGATGAAACACAGAAATTGAATCGGAATTAAATAGAGAAGGCGCAATGCCGACTTAAGTACAAGAACACTGACTCTTCTTACTGTCTATGCTTTGAAACATTCCTGCGACACTAGTTATAGGGTTCGATGCTTCACTTCAGGTTTACTGTATCCCTTGGACCTTCTTATTGACGATGAATCAAAGAAATTGCATCGGTATTAAATACAAAAGGCACAATGCCGACATAAGTACAATAAGACTGACTCTTCTTACAGTCTATGCTTTGAAACATTCCAGTGACACTAGTTATAGATTCCGATGCTCCACATCAGGTTTACTGTATCCCTCTGACCTTATCATTGACGATGAAACACAGAAATTGCATCGGAATTAAATATAAAAGGCACAATGCCAACTTAAGTACAAGAATACTGACTCTTCTTACTGTCTATGCTTTGAACCATTCCTGTGACACTAGTTGTAGATTCCGATGCTTCACTTCAGGTTTACTGTATCCCTTGGACCTTCTTATTGACGATGAGACACAGATATTGCATCGGAATTAAATACAAAAGGCACAATGCCGACTTAAGTACAAGAACACTGACTCTTCCTACTGTCCAGGTTTTGAACCATTCCTGTGACACTAGTTATACAATCCGATGCTTCAGTTCAGGTTTATTGTATCCCTTGTACCTTCTTATTGACGATGAAACACAGAAATTGCATCGGAATTAAATACAAAAGGCACCATGGCGACTTAAGTACATGAAAACCGACTCTTCTTATTGACAATGATTTCAACCATTCCTGTGACACTAGATATAGATTCCGATGCTTCACTTCAGGTTTACTGTATCCCTTGGAGTTTCTTATTGACGATGAAACACAGATATTGCATTGGAATTAAATACAAAACGCAAAAAGCGACTTAAGTACAAGAAGACTGACTCTTCTTACTGTCTGTGTAGTGAACCGTTCCTGTGACACTAGTTATAGATTCCGATGCTTCACTTCAGGTTTACTGTATCCCTCTGACCTTCTTCTTGACGATGAAACTCAGATATTGAATCGGAATTAAATACAAAAGACACAACGCCGACTTAAGAACAAGAAGACTGACTCTTCTTACAGACTATGTTTTGAACCATTCCTGTGACACTAGTTATATATTCCGATGCTTCACTTTAGGTTACTGTATCCCTTGGACCTTCTTATTGACGCTGAAACACAGAAATTGCTTCGGAATTAAATAGAAATGCCACAATGCCGACTTAAGTACAGGAAGTCTGACTCTTCTTACTGTCAATGTTTTGAACCATTCATGTGACACGAGTTATAGATTGCGATGCTTCACTTCAAGTTTACTGTATCCTTGGACCTTCTAATTGACGATGAAATACAGAAATTGCATCGGAATTAAATACAAATGGCACAATGCCGACTTAAGGACAAGAAGACTGACTCTTCTTACTGACTATGTTTTGAACCATTCCTGTGAGACTAGTTATTGATTCCGATGCTTCACTTCAGGTTTACTGCATCCCTTGGACCTTATTATTGACGATGAAACTCAGAAAGTGCATCGGAATTAAATACAAAAGGCAAAATGCCGACTAAGTACAATAGACTGACTCTTCTTACTGACTATGCTTCGAACCATTCCTGTGACACTAGTTATAGATTAGGATGCTTCTCTTCAGGTTTAGTGTATCCCTCTGACCTTCTTATTGACGATGAAACACTGAAATTGCATCGGAATTAATACAAAAGGCACAATGCCGACTTAAGTACAAGAAGACTGACTCTTATTTCTGACTATGATTTGAACCACTCCTGTGACACTAGTTATAGATTCCGATGCTTCACTTCACGTTTAATGTATCCCTCTGACCTTCTGATTGACGATGAAACACAGAAATTGCGTCGGATTTAAATAGAAAAGGCACAATGCCGTCATAAGTACAAGAAGACCGACTCTCCTTACTGTCTATGTTTTGAACCATTAATGTGACACTAGTTATAGATTCCGATGCTTCACTTCAGGTTTACTGTATCCCTTGGACCTACTTATTGACGATGAAACACAGAAATTGCATCGGAATTAAATACAAAAGGTACAATGCCGACTTAAGTAATAGAAGACTGACTCTTCCTACCATCTATATTTTGAACCATTCCTGTGACACTAGTTATAGATTCCGATGCTTTACTTCAGGTTTACTGTATCCGGTGGACCTTCTTATTGACGATGAAACACAGAAATTGCATCGGAACTAAATACAAAAGGCACAATGCCGACTTAAGTACTGTCTATGTTTTGTACCATTCGTGTGACACTACTTATAGATTCCGATCCTACACTCCAGGTTTACTGTATCCCTTGGACCTTCTTATTGACGATGAAACACAGAAATTGCACCGGTATTAAATACAAAATGCACAATGCCGACTTAAGGACAAGAAGACTGACTCTTCTTACTGCCTATGATTTGAACCATTCCTGTGACACTAGTTATAGATTCCGATGCTTCACTTCAGGTTTACTGTATCCCTTGAACCTTCGTATTGACGATGAAACACAGAAATTGCATCGGAATTAAATACAAAAGGCACAATGCCGACTTAAGTACATGAAGACCGACTCTTCTTACTGACTATGTTTTGAACCATTCCTGTGACACTAGTTATAGATTCCGATGCTTTACTTCAGGTTTACTGTATCCCTTGGATCTTCTTATTGACGATGAAACACAGAAATTGCATCGGATTAAATACAAAAGGCACAATGCCGACTGAAGTACAAGAAGTCTGACTCTTCTTTCTGTCTATGTTTTGAACCATTCATGTGACTTGAGTTATAGATTCCGAAGCTTCACTTCAAGTTTACTGTATCCTTGGACCTTCTTATTGACGATGAAACACAGAAATTGCATCGGAATTAAATAGAAAAGGCAAAATGCCGACTTAAGTACAAGAACACTGACTCTTCTTACTGTCTATGTTTTGAACCATTCCTGCGACACTAGTTATAGATTCCGTTGCTTGACTTCAACTTTACTGTATCCCTTGGACCTTCTTATTGACGATGAAACACAGAAATTGCATCGGAATTAAATACAAAAGGCACAATGTCTTCTTAAGTACAAGACACTGACTCCTCTTACTGTCTATGTTTTGAACCATTCCTGTGACACTAATTATCGATTCCGATGCTTCACTTCCGGTTTACTGTATCCCTTGGACGTTCTTATTGACGATGAAACACAGAAATTGCATCGGAATTAAATACAAAATGCACAATGCCGACTTAAGTAGAAAAAGACTGACTCTTCTTACTGACTATGTTTTGAACCATTCCTGTGACACTAGTTATAGATTCTGGTGCTTCACTTCAGGTTTACTGTATCCCTCTGACCTTCTTGTGGACGATGAAACACAGAAATTAAATCAGAATTAAATACAAAAGGCACTATGCCGACTGAAGTACTAGAGACTGACTCTTCTTACTGTCTATGTTTTGAACCATTCCTGTGACACTAGTTATAGATTCCGAAGCTTCACTTCAGGTTCACTGTATCCCTTGGACCTTCTTATTGACGATGAAACACATAAATTGCATCGGAATTAAATACAAAAGTCACAATGCCGACTTAAGTACAAGAAGACTGACTCTTCTTACCGTCTATGATTTGAAAGAATCCTGTGACACTAGTTATAGATTTCGATGCTTCATTTCAGGTTTACTGTATCCCTTGGACCTTCTTAGTGACGATGAAACTCAGATATTGCATCGGAATTAAATACAAAGTGCACAATGCCGACTTAAGTAAAAGAAGAAAGACTCTTCCTACTGTCTATGTTTTGAACCATTCCTGAACACTAGTTATAGATTCCGATGCTTCACTTCAGGTTTACTGTATCCCTTGGACCTTCGTATTGACGATGAAACATAGAAATTGCATCGGAATTAAATACAAAAGGCACAATGCCGACTTAAGTGCATGAAGACCGACTCTTCTTACTGACTATGTTTTGAACCATTCCTGTGACACTAGTTATAGATTTCGATGCTTTACTTCAGGTTTACTGTATCCCTTGGACCTTCTTATTGACGATGAAACACAGAAATTGCACCGGAATTAAATACAAAAGGCACAATGCAGACTTAAGTGCAAGAAGACTGACTCTTCTTACTGCCTATGATTTGAACCATTCCATTGACACTAGTTATAGATTCCGATGCTTCACTCCAGGTTAACTGTATCCCTGGGACCTTCTTATTGACGATGAAACAAAGAAATTGCATCGGAATTAAATACAAAAGGCACAATGCCGACTTACGGACAAGAAGACGGACTCTTCTTACAGACTACGTTTTGAACCATTCCTGTGACACTAGTTATATATTCCGATCCTTTACTTTAGGTTACTGTATCCCTTGGACCTTCTTATTGACGTTGAAACACAGAAATTGCATTGGAATTAAATACAAAAAGCACAATGCCGACTTAAGTACAAGAAGTCTGACTCTTCCTTCTGTCTATGTTATGAACCATTCATGTGACACAAGTTATAGATTCCGATGCTTCACTTCAAGTTTACTGTATCCTTGGACCTTCTAATTGACGATGAAATACAGAGATTGCATCGGAATTAAATACGAAAGGCACAATGCCGACTTAAGGACAAGAAGACTGACTCTTCTTACTGACTATGTTTTGAACCATTCCTGTGACACTAGTTATAGATTCCGATGCTTCACTTCAGGTTTACTGTATCCCTTGGACCTTCTTATTGACGATGAAACACAGAAATTGCATCGGAATTAAATACAAAAGGCACAATGCTGACTTAAGAACAAGATGACTGACTCTTCTTACTGTCTATGCTTAGAACCATTCCATTGACACTAGTTATAGATTCCGATGCTTCACACCAGGTTTACTGTATCCCTTGGACCTTCTTATTGACGATGAAACACAGATATTGCATCGGAATTAAATAGAAAAGGCACAATGCCGACTTAAGTACAAGAACACTGACTTTTCTTACTGTCTATGTTTTGAACCATTCCTGCGACACTAGTTATAGATTCCGATGCTTCACTTCAGGTTTACTCTATCCCTTGGACCTTCGTATAGACGATGAAACTCAGAAATTGCATCGGAATTAAATACAAAAATCACAATGCCGACTTAAGTAGAAAACGACTGACTCTTCTTACTGACTATGTTTTGAACCATTCCTGTGACACTAGTTATATATTCCGGTGCTTCACTTCAGGTTTACTGTATCCCTCTGAACTTCTTATTGACGATGAAACACAGAAATTAAATCGGAATTAAATACAAAAGGCACTATGCCGACTTAAGTGCTAGAGACACTCTCTTCTTACTGTCTATGTTTTGAACCCTTCCTGTGACACTAGTTATAGATTCCGATGCTTCACTTCAGGTTTTCTGTATCCCTCTGACCTTCTTATTGTCGATGAAACACAGAAATTGCATCGGAATTAAATACGAAAGGCACAATGCCGACTTAGGTACAAGAAGATTGACTCTTCCCACTATCTATGTTTTGAACCATTCCTGTGACACTTGTTATAGATTCCGATGCTTCACTTCAGGTTTACTGTATCCCTCTGACCTTATTGACGATGAAACACAGAAATTGCATCGGAATTAAATGCAAAAGGCACAATACCGACTTAATTACAAGAAGACTGACTCTTCCTACAGTCTATGTTGTGAACTATTCCTGTGACACTAGTTATAGTGTCCGATGCTTCACTTCAGGTTTATTGTATCCCTAGGACCTTCTTATTGACGATGAAAGACAGAAACTGCATCGGAATTAAATACAAAAGGCGCAATGCCGACTTAAGTACAAGAAGACTGACTCTTCTTACTGTCTATGTTTTGAACCATTCCTGTGACACTAGTTATAGATTCCGATGCTTCACTTCAGGTTTACTGTATCCCTTTTAAATTCTTATTGACGACGAAACACGGAAATTGAATCGGAATTAAATACAAAAGGCACAATGCCAACATAAGGACAAGAAGACTGACTCATCTTACTGACTATGTTTTGAACCATTCCTGTAACACTAGTTATAGATTCCGATGCTTCACTTCAGGTTTACTGTATCCCTCTGACCTTCTTATTAACGATGAAACACAGAAATTGCATCGGAATTAAATACAAAAGGCACAATGCCGACTTAAGTACAAGAGACTGACTCTTCTTACTGTCTATGTTTGAACCATTCCTGTGACACTAGTTATAGATTCCGATGCTTCACTTCAGGTTTATTGTATCCCTTGCACCTCCTTATTGACGATGAAACACAGAAATTGCATTGGAATTAAATACAAAATGCACAATGCCGACTTAAGTACATGAAGACCGACTCTTCTTACTGACTATGTTTTGAACCATTCCTGTGACACTAGTTATAGATTCCGATGCTTCACTCCAGGTTTACTGTATCCCTTGGACCTTCTTATTGACGATGAAACACAGAAATTGCATCGGAATTAAATACAAAAGGCACAATGCCGACTTAAGGACTAGAAGACTGACTCTTCTTACAGACTATGTTTTTAACCATTCCTGTGACACTAGTTATATATTCCGATGCTTTACTTTAGGTTACTGTATCCCTTGGACCTTCTTATTGACGTTGAAACACAGAAATTGCATCGGAATTAAATACAAAAGGCACAATGCCGCTTTAAGTACAAGATGTCTGACTCTTCTTACTATGTTTTGAACCATTCATGTGACACGAGTTATAGATTCCGATGCTTCACTTGAAGTTTACTGTATCCTTGGACCTTCTAATTGACGATGAAATACAGAAATTGCATCGGAATTATATACGAAAGGCACAATGGCGTCTTAAGGACAAGAAGACTGACTCTTCTTACTGCCTATGTTTTGAACCATTCCTGTGACACTAGTTATAGATTACGATGCTTCACTTCAGGTTTACTGTATCCCTCTGGCCCTCGTATTGACGATGAAACACAGAAATTGCACCGGAATTAAATACAAAAGGCACAATGCCGACTTAAGTACAAGAAGACTGACTCTTCTTACTGTCTATGCTTAGAACCATTCCATTGACACTAGTTATAGATTCCGATGCTTCACTCCAGGTTTACTGTATCCCTTGGACCTTCTTATTGACGATGAAACACAGATATTGCATCGGAATTATATAGAAAAGGCACAATGCCGACTTAAGTACAAGAACACTGACTTTTCTTACTGTCTATGTTTTGCACCAATCCTGTGACACTAGTTATAGATTCCGATGCTTCACTTCAGGTTAACTATATCCCTTGGACCTTCTTATTGACGATGAAACTCAGAAATTGCATGGGAATTAAATACAAAAAGCACAATGCCGACTTAAGTACAAAAAGACTGACTCTTTTTACTGACTATGTTTTGAACCATTCCGGTGATACTAGTTATAGATTCCGATGCTTCACTTCAGGTTTACTGTATCCCTCTGACCTTGTTATTGACGATGAAACACAGAAATTGCGTCGGAATTATATACAAATGGCACTATGCCGACTTAAGTACAAGAACACTGACTCTTCTTACCGACTATGCTTTGAAAAATTCCTGTGTAACTAGTTATTGGTTCCGATGCTTCACTTCAGGTTTACTGTATCCCTCTGACCTACTTATTGACGATGAAACACAGAAATTGAATCGGAATTAAATAGAGAAGGCGCAATGCCGACTTAAGTACAAGAACACTGACTCTTCTTACTGTCTATGCTTTGAAACATTCCTGCGACACTAGTTATAGGGTTCGATGCTTCACTTCAGGTTTACTGTATCCCTTGGACCTTCTTATTGACGATGAATCAAAGAAATTGCATCGGTATTAAATACAAAAGGCACAATGCCGACATAAGTACAATAAGACTGACTCTTCTTACAGTCTATGCTTTGAAACATTCCAGTGACACTAGTTATAGATTCCGATGCTCCACATCAGGTTTACTGTATCCCTCTGACCTTATCATTGACGATGAAACACAGAAATTGCATCGGAATTAAATATAAAAGGCACAATGCCAACTTAAGTACAAGAATACTGACTCTTCTTACTGTCTATGCTTTGAACCATTCCTGTGACACTAGTTGTAGATTCCGATGCTTCACTTCAGGTTTACTGTATCCCTTGGACCTTCTTATTGACGATGAGACACAGATATTGCATCGGAATTAAATACAAAAGGCACAATGCCGACTTAAGTACAAGAACACTGACTCTTCCTACTGTCCAGGTTTTGAACCATTCCTGTGACACTAGTTATACAATCCGATGCTTCAGTTCAGGTTTATTGTATCCCTTGTACCTTCTTATTGACGATGAAACACAGAAATTGCATCGGAATTAAATACAAAAGGCACCATGGCGACTTAAGTACATGAAAACCGACTCTTCTTATTGACAATGATTTCAACCATTCCTGTGACACTAGATATAGATTCCGATGCTTCACTTCAGGTTTACTGTATCCCTTGGAGTTTCTTATTGACGATGAAACACAGATATTGCATTGGAATTAAATACAAAACGCAAAAAGCGACTTAAGTACAAGAAGACTGACTCTTCTTACTGTCTGTGTAGTGAACCGTTCCTGTGACACTAGTTATAGATTCCGATGCTTCACTTCAGGTTTACTGTATCCCTCTGACCTTCTTCTTGACGATGAAACTCAGATATTGAATCGGAATTAAATACAAAAGACACAACGCCGACTTAAGAACAAGAAGACTGACTCTTCTTACAGACTATGTTTTGAACCATTCCTGTGACACTAGTTATATATTCCGATGCTTCACTTTAGGTTACTGTATCCCTTGGACCTTCTTATTGACGCTGAAACACAGAAATTGCTTCGGAATTAAATAGAAATGCCACAATGCCGACTTAAGTACAGGAAGTCTGACTCTTCTTACTGTCAATGTTTTGAACCATTCATGTGACACGAGTTATAGATTGCGATGCTTCACTTCAAGTTTACTGTATCCTTGGACCTTCTAATTGACGATGAAATACAGAAATTGCATCGGAATTAAATACAAATGGCACAATGCCGACTTAAGGACAAGAAGACTGACTCTTCTTACTGACTATGTTTTGAACCATTCCTGTGAGACTAGTTATTGATTCCGATGGTTCACTTCAGGTTTACTGTATCCCTCTGACCTTCGTATTGACGATGAAACACAGAAATTGCACCGGAATTAAATACAAAAGGCACAATGCCGACTTAAGGACAAGAAGACTGACTCTTCTTACTGACTATGTTTTGAACCATTCCTGTGAGACTAGTTATTGATTCCGATGGTTCACATCAGGTTTACTGTATCACTCTGACCTTCGTATTGACGATGAAACACAGAAATTGCACCGGAATTAAATACAAAAGGCACAATGCCGACTTAAGTACAAGAAGACTGACTCTTCTTACCGACTATGCTTTGAAAAATTCCTGTGTAACTAGTTATAGGGTCCGATGCTTCACTTCAGGTTTACTGTATCCCTCTGACCTTCTTATTGACGATGAAACACAGAAATTGAATCGGAATTAAATAGAAAAGGCGCAATGCCGACTTAAGTACAAGAACACTGACTCTTCTTACTGACTATGCTTTGAACCATTCCTGTGGCACTAGTTATAGATTCCGATGCTTCACTTCAGGTTTACTGTATCCCTCTGACCTTATCATTGACGATGAAACACAGAAATTGCCTCGGAATTAAATATAAAAATCACAATGCCAACTTAAGTACAAGAAGACTGACTCTTCTTACTGTCTATGCTTTGAACCATTCCTGTGACACTAGTTGTAGATTCCGATGCTTCACTTCAGGTTTACTGTATCCCTTGGACCTTCTTATTGACGATGAAACACAGATATTGCATCGGAATTAAATACAAAAGGCGCAATGCCGACTTAAGTACGCGAACACTGACTCTTCCTACTGTCTAGGTTTTGAACCATTCCTGTGACACTAGTTATACATTCCGATGCTTCACTTCAGGTTTATTGTATCCCTTGTACCTTCTTATTGACGATGAAACACAGATATTGCATCGGAATTAAATACAAAAGGCACAATGCCGACTTAAGTACAAGAACACTGACTCTTCCTACTGTCTAGGTTTTGAACCATTCCTGTGACACTAGTTATACATTCCGATGCTTCACTTCAGGTTTATTGTACCCCTTGTACCTTCTTATTGACGATGAAACACAGTAATTGCATCGGAATTAAATACAAAAGCACCATGGCGACTTAAGTACATGAAAACCGACTCTTCTCATTGACAATGATTTGAACCATTCCTGTGACACTAGATATAGATTCCGATGCTTCACTTCAGGTTTACTGTATCCCTCTGACCTTCTTATTGACGATGAAACTCAGATATTGCATCGGAATTAAATGCAAAAGGCACGATGAAGACATAAGTACAAGAAGACTGACCCTTCTTACTGTCTATGTTTTGAACCATTCTATTGACACTAGTTATAGATTCACTCCAGGTTTACTGTATCCCTTGGACCTTCTTATTGACGATGAAACACAGAAATTGCATCGGAATTAAATAGAAAGGGCACAATGCCGACTTAAGTACAAGAAGACTGACTCCTCTTACTGACTATGTTTTGAACCATTCCTGTGACACTAGTTATAGATTCCGATGCTTCACTTCAGTTTTACTGTATCCCTTGGACCTTGTCATTGACGATGAAAAACAGAAATTGCATCGGAATTGAATACATAAGGCAAAATGCCGACTTAAGTAAACGAAGACTGACTCTTCTTACTGTCTATGTTTTGAACCATTCCTGTGACACTAGTTATAGATTCCGATGCTACACTCCATGTCTACTGTATCCCTTGGACCTTCTTATTGACGATGAAACACAGAAATTGCATCGGAATTAAATATAAAAGGCACAATGCCGACTTAAGTACAAGAACACTGACTCTTCTTACTGACTATGTTTTGAACCATTCCTGTGACACTAGTTATAGATTCCGATGCTTCACTTCAGGTTTACTGTATCCCTCCGACCATCATGTTGACGATGAAACACATAAATTGCATCGGAATTAAATAGAAAAGGCGCAACGCCGACGTAAGTACAAGAAGTCTGACTCTTCTTACTGTCTATGTTTTGAACCATTCCTGTGACACTAATTGTAGATTCCAATGCTTCACTTCAGGTTTACTGTATCCCTTGGACCTTCTTATTGACGATGAAACACAGAAATTGCATCGGAATTAAATACAAAAGGCACAATGCCGACTTAAGTACAAGAACACAGTCTCTTCCTACTCTCTATGATTTGAACCATTCCTTTGGCACTAGTTATAGATTCCGATGCTTCACTACAGGTTTACTGTATTCCTTGTACCTTCTTATTGACGATGAAACACAGAAATTGCATCGGATTTAATTACAAAAGGCACAATGCCTGACTATGTTTTGAACCATTCCTGTGAAACTAGTTATAGATTCCGATGCTTCACTTCAGGTTTACTGTATCCTTCTGACTTTCTTATTGACGATGAAACTCAGAAATTGCATCGGAATTAAATACAAATGGCACAATGCCGACTTAAGTACAAGAGGACTGACTCTTCTTACTGACTATGTTGTGAACCATTTCATTGACACTAGTTATAGATTCCGATGCATCTCTCCAGGTTTACTGTATCCCTTGGACCTTCTTATTGACGATGATACAATGAAATTGCATCGGAATTTAATTGAAAAGGCACAATGCCGACTTAAGTACAAGAAGACTGACTCTTCTTACTGACTATGTTTTGAACCATTCCTGTGACACTAGTAATAGATTCCAAGGCTTCACTTCAGGTATACTGTATCCTTGGACCTTCGTATTGACGATGAAAGACAGAAATTGAATCGGAATTAAATACAAAAGGCACAATGCCGACTTAAGTACAAGAGGACTGACTCTTCTTACTGACTATGTTTTGAACCATTTCATTGACACTAGTTATAGATTCCGATGCATTACCTCCGGTTTACTGTATCCCTTGGACCTTCTTATTGACGATGAAACAATGAAATTGCATCGGAATTTAATTGAAAAGGCACAATGCCGACTTAAGTACAAGAAGACAGACTCATCTTACTGACTATGTTTTGAACCATTCCTGTGACCCTAGTTACAGATTCCGATGCTTCTCTTCAGGTTTACTGTATCCCTCCGACCATCTCGTTGACGATGAAACACAGAAATTGCATCGCAATTAAATAGAAAGGGCACAATGCCGACTAAAGTACAAGAAGACTGACTCCTCTTACTGACTATGTTTTGAACCATTCCTGTGACACCACTTATAGATTCCGATGCTTCACTTCAGTTTTACTGTATCCCTTGGACCTTGTCATTGACGATGAAACACAGAAATTGCATCGGAATTAAATTCATAAGGCAAATTGCCGACTTAAGTACACGAAGACTGACTCTTCTTACTGTCTATGTTTTGAACCATTCCTGTGACACTAGTTATAGATTCCGATGCTACACTCCATGTCTACTGTATCCCTTGGACCTTCTTATTGACGATGAAACACAGAAATTGAATCGGAATTAAATATAAAAGGCACAATGCCGACTTAAGTACAAGAAGACTGGCTCATCTTACAGACTATGTTTTGAACCATTCCTGTGACACTAGTTACAGATTCCGATGCTTCACTTCAGGTTTACTGTATCCCTCCGACCATCTCGTTGACAATGAAACACAGAAATTGCATCGGAATTAAATAGAAAAGGCACAATGCCGACTTAAGTACAAGAAGTCTGTCTCTTCTTACTGTCTATGGTTTGAACCATTCCTGTGACATTACTTATAGATTCCGATGCTTCACTCCAGGTTCACTGTATCCCTTGGACCTTCTTATTGACGATGAAACACAGAAATTGCATCGGAATTAAATACAAAATGCACAATGCCGACTTAAGTACAAGAACACTGTCTCTTCCTACTCTCTATGATTTGAACCATTCCTTTGACACTAGTTATAGATTCCAATGCTTCATTACAGGTTTACTGTATCCCTTGTACCTTCTTATTGACGATGAAACACAGAAATTGCATCGGATTTAAATACCAAAGGCACAATGCCGACTTAAGTACATGAAGACGGACTGTTCTTATTGACAATGATTTGAACCATTCCTGTGACACTAGTTATAGATTCCGATGCTTCACTTCAGGTTTACTGTATCACTTGGACATTCTTATTGACGGTGAAACACAGAAATTGCATCGGAATTAAATACAAAATGCACAATGCCTCACTATGTTTTGAACCATTCCTGTGACACTAGTTATAAATTCCGATGCTTCACTTCAGGTTTACTGTATCCTTCTGACTTTCTTATTGACGATGAAACTCAGAGATTGCATCGGAATTAAATACAAATGGCACAATGCCGACTTAAGTACAAGAGGACTGATTTTTCTTACCGTTTATGTTTTGAACCATTTCATTGACACTAGTTATAGATTCCGATGCATCACTCCAGGTTTACTGTATCCCTTGGACCTTCTTATTGACGATGAAACACAGAAATTGCATCGGAATTTAATTAAAAAGGCACAATGCCGACTTAAGTACAAGAAGACTGACTCTTCTTACTGACTATGTTTTGAACCATTCCTGTTACACTAGTTATAGATTCCAAGGCTTTACTTCAGGTATACTGTATCCTTGGACCTTCGTATTGACGATGAAACACAGAAATTGCATCGGAATTAAATACATATGGCACAATGCCGACTTAAGTACATGAAGACCGACTCTTCTTACTGTCTATGTTCAGAACCATTCTCTGTGCCACTAGTTATAGATTCCGATGCTACACTTCAGGTTTACTGTATCCCTCTGACCTTCTTACTGAGGGTGAAACACAGAGATTACATCGGAATTGAATACGAAAGGCACAATGCCGACTTAAGTACAAGAAGACTGACTCTTCTTACTGGCTATGTTTTGAACCATTCCTGTTACACTAGTTATAGATTCCAAGGCTTCACTTCAGGTTTACTGTATCCCTTGGACCTTCGTATTGACGATGAAACACAGAAATTGCATCGGAATTAAATACATATGGCACAATGCCGACTTAAGTACAAGAAGACTGACTCTTCCTACTATCTATGTTTTGAAACATTCCAGTGGCACTAGTTATAGATTCCGATGCTTCACTTCAGGTTTACTGTATCCCTCTGACCTTCTTACTGAGGGTGAAACACAGAGATTACATCGGAATTGAATACGAAAGGCACAATGCCGACTTAAGTTCAAGAAGACTGACTCTTCTGTCTGACTATGTTTTGAACCATTCCTGTGACACTAGTTATAGAATCCGATGCTTCACGTCAGGTTTACTGTATCCCTCTGACATTCTCATTGACGATCAAACACAGAAATTGCATCGGAATTAAATAGATAAGGCACAATGCGAACTTAAGTACAAGAAGACTGACTCTTCTTACTGTCTATGCTTTGAACGATTCCTGAGGCACTAGTTGTAGATTCCGATGCTTCACTTCAGGTTCACTGTATCCCTTGGACCTTCGTATTGACGACGAAACACAGAAATTGCATCGGAATTAAATACAAAAGGCACAATGACGGCTTAAGTACATGAAAACCGACTCTTCTTATTGACAATGATTTGAACCATTCCTGTGACACTAGGTTTAGATTCCGATGATTCACTTCAGGTTTACTGTATCACTTGGACATTCGTATTGACGATGAAACACAGAAATTGCATCGGAACTAAATACAAAACGCAAAAAGCCGACTTAAGTACAAGAAGACTGACTCCTCTTATTGTCTGTGTTGTGAACCATTCCTGTGACACTAGTTATAGATTCCGATGCTTCACTTCAGGTTTACTGTATCCTTCTTACTTTCTTATTGACGATGAAACACAGAAATTGCATCGGAATTTAATTGAAAAGGCACAATGCCGAATTAAGTACAAGAAGACTGTCTCTTCTTACTGACTATGTTTTGAACCATTCCTGTCACACTAGTTATCGATTCCAAGGCTTCACTTCAGGTATACTGTATCCCTTGGACCTTCGTATTGACGATGAAACACAGAAATTGAATCGGAATTAAATACAAAAGGCACAATGCCGACTTAAGTACATGAAGACCGACTCTTCTTACTGACTATGTTTTGAACAATTCTCTGTGACACTAGTTATAGATTCCGATGCTACACTCCAGGTTTACTGTATCCCTTGGAACTCCTTATTGACGATGAAACACAGAAATTGCATGGGAATTAAATACAAAAGGCACAATGCCGACTTAAGTACAAGAAGACTGACTCTTCCTACAATCTATGTTTTGAACCATTCCTGTGACACTAGTTATAGATTCCGATGCATCACTTCAGGTTTACTGTATCCCTCTGACCTTATTGACGATGAAACACAGAAATTGCATCGGAATTAAATGCAAAATGCACAGTACCGACTTAAGTACAAGAAGACTGACTCTTCTTACTGTTTATGTCTTGAGCCATTCCTGTGACACCAATTATATATTCCGATGCTCCAGTGTAGGTGACTGTATCCCTTGGACCTTCTTATTGACGATGAAACACAGTAGTTTCATCGGAATTAAATACAAAAGGCACAATGCCGACTTAAGTACAAGAAGACTGACTCTTCCTACTGCCTATGTTGTGAACTATTCCAGTGACACTAGTTATAGAGTCCGATGCTTCTCTTCAGGTTTATTGTATCCCTTGGACCAACTTATTGACGAGGAAAGACAGAAACTGCATCGGAATTAAATACAAAAGGCACAATGCCGACTTAAGTACAAGAAGACTGACTCTTTTTACTGTCTATGTTTTGAACCATTCCTGTGACACTAGTTATAGATTCCGATGCTTCACTACAGGTTTACTGTATCCCTTAGACCTTCTTATTGACGATGAAACACAGAAATTGCATCGGAATTAAATACAAAAGGCACAATGATGGCTTAAGTACAAGCAGACTGACTCTTCTTACTGTCTATGTTTTGAACCAATCCTGTGACACTAGTTATAGATTCCGATGCTTCACTTCAGGTTTACTGTATCCCTTCGGTCCTTCTTATTAACGATGAAACACAGAAATTGCATCTGAATTAAATACAAAAGGCACTATGCCGACTCAAGTACAAGGAGGCTGAGTCTTCTTACTGACTATGTTTTGAACCATTCCTGTGACACTAGTTATAGATTCTGATGCTTCACTTCAGGTTTACTGTATCCCTCTGACCATTTTATTGACGATGAAACACAGAAATTGCATCGGAATTAAATAGAAATTGCACAATGCCGACTTAAGTACAAGAAGACTGACTCTTCTTACTGTCTATGATTTGAACCATTCCTGCGACACTAGTTATGGATTCCGATGCTTGACTTCAGTTTTACTGTATCCCTTGGACCTTCTTATTGACGATGAAACACAGAAATTGCATCGGAATTAAATACAAAAGGCACAATTACGACTTAAGTACAAGAGACAGACTCTTCTTACTGTTTATGTTTGAACCACTCCTGTGACACTAGTTATAGATTCCGATGCTTCACTTCAGGTCTACTATATCCCTTGGACCCCCATATTGACGATTAAACACAGAAATTGCATCGCAATTAAATACAAAAGGCACAATGCCGACTAAAGTACAAGAAGACTGACTCTTCTTACTGTCGATGTTTTGAACCAATCCTGTGAAACTAGTTATCGATTCCGATGCTTCAATTCAGGTTTACTGTATCCCTTGGACCTTCTTATTGACGATAAAACACAGAAAGTGCTTCGGAATTAAATACAAAAGGCACAATGCCAACATAAGTACAAAAAGACTTACTCCTCTTACTGACTATATTTTGAACCACTCCTGTGACACTAGTTATAGATTCCGATGCTTGACTTCAGTTTTACTGTATACCTTGGACCTTCTTATTGACGACGAAACACAGAAATTGCATCGGAATTAAATGCAAAAGGCACAATGCCGACATAAGTACAAGAGACTGACTCTTCTTACTGACTATGCTTTGAACCATTCCTGTGACACTAGTTACAGATTCCGATGCTACACTCCATGTTTACTGTATCCCTTGGACCTTCTTATTGACGATGAAACACAGAAATTGCATCGGAATTAAATAGAAAAGGAACAATGCCGACTTAAGTACTAGAAGACTGACTCTTCTTACTGTCTATGTTTTGAACCATTCCTGTGACACTAGTTTTAGATTCCGATGCTTCACTCCAGGATTACTGTATCCCTTGGACCTTCTTATTGACGATGAATCACAGAAATTGCATCGGAATTAAATAGAAAAGGCACAATGCCGACTTAAGTACAAGAAGACTGACTCTTCTTACTGTCTACGTTTTGAACCATTCCTGCGACACTAGTTATAGATTCCGATGCTTGACTTCAGTTTTACTGTATCCCTTGGACCTTCTTACTGAATATGAAACACAGAAATAGCATCGGAATTAAACACAAAAGGCACAATGCCGACTTAAGTACAAGAGACTGACTCTTCTTACTGTCTATGTTTGAACCATTCTTGTGACACTAGTTATAGATTCCGATGCTTCACTTCAGGTTTACTGTCTCCCTTGGACCTCCTTAATGACGATGAAACACAGAAATTGCATCGGAATTAAATACAAAAGGCACAATGCCGACTTAAGTACAAGAAGACTGACTCTTGTTACTGTCTATGTTTTGAACCAATCCTGTGAAACTAGTTATAGATTCCCATGCTTCACTTCAGGTTTACTGTATCCCTCTGACCCTCTTATTGACGATGAAACACTGAAATTGCATAGGAATTAAATACAAAAAGGCGTAATGCCGACTTAAGTACAAGAAGACTGACTCTTATTACTGACTATGTTTTGAACCATTCCTGTGACACTAGTTATAGATTCCGATGCTTCACTTCAGGTTTAATGTATCCCTCTGACCTTCTTATTGACGATGAAACACAGAAATTGCGTCGGAATTAAATAGAAAAGGCACAATACCGACATAATTACAAGAAGACCGACTCTTCTTACTGTCTACGTTTTGAACCATTCCTGTGACACTAGTTGTAGATTCCGATGCTTCACTTCAGGTTTACTGTATCCCTGGGACCTTCTTATTGACGATGAAAAACAGAAATTGCATCGGAATTAAATACAAAAGGTACAATGCCGACTTAATTAAAAGAAGACTGACTCTTCCTACTGTCTATGTTTTGAACCATTCCTGTGACACCAGTTATATTCCGATGCTTCACTTCACGTTTACTGTATCCCTTGGACCTTCGTATTGACGATGAAACACAGAAATTGCATCGGAATTAAATACAAAATTCACAATGCCGACTTAAGTACATGATGACCGGCTCTTCTTACTGACTATGTTTTAAACCTTTCCTGTGACACTAATTATAGATTCCGATGCTTTACTTCAGGTTTACTGTATCCCTTGGACCTTCTTATTGACGATGAAGCACAGAAATTGCATCGGAATTAAATACAAAAGGCACAATGCCGACGTTAAGACAAGAAGTCTGACTCTTCTTACTGACTATGTTTTGAACCATTCCTGTGACACTAGTTACATATTCCGATGCTTTACTTTAGGTTACTGTATCCCTTGGACCTTCTTATTGACGTTGAAACACAGAAATTGCATCGGAATTAAATACAAAAGGCACAATGCCGACTTAAGGACAAGAAGACTGACTCTTCTTACGGACTATATTTTGAACCATTCCTGTGACACTAGTTACATATTCCGATGCTTTAATTTAGGTTACTGTATCCCTTGGACCTTCTTATTGACGTTGAAACACAGAAATTGCATCGGAATTAAATACAAAAGGCACAATGCCGACTTAAGTACAAGAAGTCTGACTCTTCTTACTGTCTATGTTTTGAACCATTCATGTGACACGAGTTATAGATTCCGATGCTTCACTTCAGGTTTACTGTATCCTTGGACCTTCTAATTGACGATGAAATACAGAAATTGCATCGGAATTGAATACGAAAGGCACAATGCCGACTTAAGGACAAGAAGACTGACTCTTCTTACTGACTATGTTTGAACCATTAATGTGACACTAGTTATAGATTCCGATGCTTCACTCCAGGTTTACTGTATCCCGTGGACCTTCGTATTGACGATGAAACACAGCAATTGCATCGGAATTAAATACAAAAGTCACAATGCCGACTTAAAGACAAGAAGACTGACTCATCTTACTGGCTATGTTTTGAACCATTCCTGTAACACTAGTTATGGATTCCGATGCTTCACTTCAGGTTTACTGTATCCCTCTGACCTTCTTATTAACGATGAAACACAGAAATTGCATCGGAATTAAATAGAAAAGGAACAATGCCGACTTAAGTACAGGAAGACTGACTCTTGTTACTGCCTATGTTTATCACCAATCCTGTGAAACTAGTTATAGATTCCGATGCTTCACTTCAGGTTTACTGCATCCCTTGGACCTTCTTATTGACGATGAAACACAGAAAGTGCATCGGAATTAAATACAAAAGGCAAAATGCCGACTAAGTACAATAGACTGACTCTTCTTACTGACTATGCTTCGAACCATTCCTGTGACACTAGTTATAGATTAGGATGCTTCTCTTCAGGTTTACTGCATCCCTCTGACCTTCTTATTGACGATGAAACACTGAAATTGCATCGGAATTAATACAAAAGGCACAATGCCGACTTAAGTACAAGAAGACTGACTCTTATTTCTGACTATGATTTGAACCACTCCTGTGACACTAGTTATAGATTCCGATGCTTCACTTCACGTTTAATGTATCCCTCTGACCTTCTGATTGACGATGAGACACAGAAATTGCGTCGGATTTAAATAGAAAAGGCACAATGCCGTCATAAGTACAAGAAGACCGACTCTCCTTACTGCCTATGTTTTGAACCATTAATGTGACACTAGTTATAGATTCCGATGCTTCACTTCAGGTTTACTGTATCCCTTGGACCTACTTATTGACGATGAAACACAGAAATTGCATCGGAATTAAATACAAATGGTACAATGCCGACTTAAGTAAAAGAAGACTGACTCTTCCTACCATCTATATTTTGAACCATTCCTGTGACACTAGTTATAGATTCCGATGCTTCACTTCTGGTTTACTGTATCCCTTGGACCTTCGTATTGACGATGAAACACAGAAATTGCATCGGAATTGAATACAAAAGGCACAATGCCGACGTAAAGACAAGAAGTCTGACTCTTCTTACTGACTATGTTTTGAACCATTCCTGTGACACTAGTTACATATTCCGATGCTTTACTTTAGGTTACTGTATCCCTTGGACCTTCTTATTGACGTTGAAACACAGAAATTGCATCGGAATTAAATACAAAAGGCACAATGCCGACTTAAGGACAAGAAGACTGACTCTTCTTACGGACTATGTTTTGAACCATTCCTGTGACACTAGTTACATATTCCGATGCTTTACTTTAGGTTACTGTATCCCTTGGACCTTCTTATTGACGTTGAAACACAGAAATTGCATCGGAATTAAATACAAAAGGCACAATGCCGACTTAAGTACAAGAAGTCTGACTCTTCTTACTGTCTATGTTTTGAACCATTCATGTGACACGAGTTATAGATTCCGATGCTTCACTTCAGGTTTACTGTATCCTTGGACCTTCTAATTGACGATGAAATGCAGAAATTGCATCGGAATTGAATACGAAAGGCACAGTGCCGACTTAAGGACAAGAAGACTGACTCTTCTTACTGACTATGTTTGAACCATTAATGTGACACTAGTTATAGATTCCGATGCTTCACTCCAGGTTTACTGTATCCCGTGGACCTTCGTATTGACGATGAAACACAGCAATTGCATCGGAATTAAATACAAAAGTCACAATGCCGACTTAAAGACAAGAAGACTGACTCATCTTACTGGCTACGTTTTCAACCATTCCTGTAACACTAGTTATGGATTCCGATGCTTCACTTCAGGTTTACTGTATCCCTCTGACCTTCTTATTAACGATGAAACACAGAAATTGCATCGGAATTAAATAGAAAAGGAACAATGCCGACTTAAGTACAGGAAGACTGACTCTTGTTACTGCCTATGTTTATCACCAATCCTGTGAAACTAGTTATAGATTCCGATTCTTCACTTCAGGTTTACTGCATCCCTTGGACCTTCTTATTGACGATGAAACACAGAAAGTGCATCGGAATTAAATACAAAAGGCAAAATGCCGACTAAGTACAATAGACTGACTCTTCTTACTGACTATGCTTCGAACCATTCCTGTGACACTAGTTATAGATTAGGATGCTTCTCTTCAGGTTTACTGTATCCCTCTCACCTTCTTATTGACGATGAAACACTGAAATTGCATCGGAATTAATACAAAAGGCACAATGCCGACTTAAGTACAAGAAGACTGACTCTTATTTCTGACTATGATTTGAACCACTCCTGTGACACTAGTTATAGATTCCGATGCTTCACTTCACGTTTAATGTATCCCTCTGACCTTCTGATTGACGATGAGACACAGAAATTGCGTCGGATTTAAATAGATAAGGCACAATGCCGTCATAAGTACAAGAAGGCCGACTCTCCTTACTGCCTATGTTTTGAACCATTAATGTGACACTAGTTATAGATTCCGATGCTTCACTTCAGGTTTACTGTATCCCTTGGACCTACTTATTGACGATGAAACACAGAAATTGCATCGGAATGAAATACAAATCGTACAATGCCGACTTAAGTAAAAGAAGACTGACTCTTCCTACCATCTATATTTTGAACCATTCCTGTGACACTAGTTATAGATTCCGATGCTTCACTTCAGGTTTACTGTATCCCTTGGACCTTCGTATTGACGATGAAACACAGAAATTGCATCGGAATTGAATACAAAAGGCACAATGCCGACGTAAAGACAAGAAGTCTGACTCTTCTTACTGACTATGTTTTGAACCATTCCTGTGACACTAGTTACATATTCCGATGCTTTACTTTAGGTTACTGTATCCCTTGGACCTTCTTATTGACGTTGAAACACAGAAATTGCATCGGAATTAAATACAAAAGGCACGATGCCGACTTAAGGACAAGAAGACTGACTCTTCTTACTGTCTATGTTTTGAACCATTCATGTGACACGAGTTATAGATTCCGATGCTTCACTTCAGGTTTACTGTATCCTTGGACCTTCTAATTGACGATGAAATGCAGAAATTGCATCGGAATTGAATACGAAAGGCACAGTGCCGACTTAAGGACAAGAAGACTGACTCTTCTTACTGACTATGTTTGAACCATTCATGTGACACTAGTTATAGATTCCGATGCTTCACTCCAGGTTTACTGTATCCCGTGGACCTTCGTATTGACGATGAAACACAGCAATTGCATCGGAATTAAATACAAAAGTCACAATGCCGACTTAAAGACAAGAAGACTGACTCATCTTACTGGCTACGTTTTGAACCATTCCTGTAACACTAGTTATGGATTCCGATGCTTCACTTCAGGTTTACTGTATCCCTCTGACCTTCTTATTAACGATGAAACACAGAAATTGCATCGGAATTAAATAGAAAAGGAACAATGCCGACTTAAGTACAGGAAGACTGACTCTTGTTACTGCCTATGTTTATCACCAATCCTGTGAAACTAGTTATAGATTCCGATGCTTCACTTCAGGTTTACTGCATCCCTTGGACCTTCTTATTGACGATGAAACACAGAAAGTGCATCGGAATTAAATACAAAAGGCAAAATGCCGACTAAGTACAATAGACTGACTCTTCTTACTGACTATGCTTCGAACCATTCCTGTGCCACTAGTTATAGATTAGGATGCTTCTCTTCAGGTTTACTGTATCCCTCTGACCTTCTTATTGACGATGAAACACTGAAATTGCATCGGAATTAATACAAAAGGCACAATGCCGACTTAAGTACAAGAAGACTGACTCTTATTTCTGACTATGATTTGAACCACTCCTGTGACACTAGTTATAGATTCCGATGCTTCACTTCACGTTTAATGTATCCCTCTGACCTTCTGATTGACGATGAAACACAGAAATTGCGTCGGATTTAAATAGAAAAGGCACAATGTCGTCATAAGTACAAGAAGACCGACTCTCCTTACTGTCTATGTTTTGAACCATTAATGTGACACTAGTTATAGATTCCGATGCTTCACTTCAGGTTTACTGTATCCCTTGGACCTACTTATTGACGATGAAACACAGAAATTGTATCGGAATTAAATACAAAAGGTACAATGCCGACTTAAGTAAAAGGAGACTGACTCTTAATACCATCTATATTTTGAACCATTCCTGTGACACTAGTTATAGCTTCCGATGCTTTACTTCAGGTTTACTGTATTCCTTGGACCTTCTTATTGACGATGAAACACAGAAATTGCATCGGAACTAAATACAAAAGGCACAATGCCGACTTAAGTACTGTCTATGTTTTGTACCATTCCTGTGACACTAGTTATAGATTCCGATCCTACACTCCAGGTTTACTGTATCCCTTGGACCTTCTTATTGACGATGAAACACAGAAATTGCACCGGTAATAAATACAAAATGCACAATGCCAACTTAAGGACAAGAAGACTGACTCTTCTTACTGCCTATGATTTGAACCATTCCATTGACACTAGTTATAGATTCCGATGCTTCACTCCAGGTTAACTGTATCGCTTGGACCTTCTTATTTACGATGAAACAAAGAAATTGCATCGGAAATAAATACAAAAGGCACAATGGCGACTTAAGGACAAGAAGACTGAGTCTTCTTACAGACTATGTTTTGAACCATTCCTGTGACACTAGTTATATACTCCGATGCTTTACTTTAGGTTACTGTATCCCTTGGACCTTCGTATTGACGTTGAAACACAGAAATTGCATCGGATTAAATACAAAAGGCACAATGCCGACTGAAGTACAAGAAGTCTGACTCTTCTTTCTGTCTATGTTTTGAACCATTCATGTGACTTGAGTTATAGATTCCGAAGCTTCACTTCAAGTTTACTGTATGCTTGGACCTTCTTATTGACGATGAAACACAGAAATTGCATCGGAATTAAATAGAAAAGGCAAAATGCCGACGTAAGGACAAGAAGACTGACTCTTCTTACTGACTATGTTTTGAACCATTAATGTGACACTAGTTATAGATTCCGATGCTTCACTTCAGGTTTACTGTATCCCTTGGACCTTCTTATTGACGATGAAACACAGAAATTGCATCGGAATTAAACACCAAAGGTACAATGCCGACTTAAGTAAAAGATGACTGAATCTTCCTACCGTCTACGTTTTGAACCATTCCTGTGACACTAGTTATAGATTCCGATGCTTCACTTCAGGTTTACTGTATCCCTTGAACCTTCGTATTGACGATGAAACACAGAAATTGCATCGGAATTAAATACAAAAGGCACAATGCCGACTTAAGTACATGAAGACCGACTCTTCTTACTGACTATGTTTTGAACCATTCCTGTGACACTAGTTATAGATTCCGATGCTTTACTTCAGGTTTACTGTATCCCTTGGACCTTCTTATTGATGATGAAACACAGAAATTGAATCGGATTAAATACAAAAGGCACAATGCCGACTGAAGTACAAGAAGTCTGACTCTTCTTTCTGTCTATGTTTTGAACCATTCATGTGACTTGAGTTATAGATTCCGAAGCTTCACTTCAAGTTTACTGTATCCTTGGACCTTCTTATTGACGATGAAACACAGAAATTGCATCGGAATTAAATAGAAAAGGCAAAATGCCGACTTAAGTACAAGAACACTGACTCTTCTTACTGTCTATGTTTTGAACCATTCCTGCGACACTAGTTATAGATTCCGTTGCTTGACTTCAGCTTTACTGTATCCCTTGGACCTTCTTATTGACGATGAAACACAGAAATTGCATCGGATACAAAAGGCACAATGCCTTCTTAAGTACAAGACACTGACTCCTCTTACTGTCTATGTTTTGAACCATTCCTGTGACACTAATTATCGATTCCGATGCTTCACTTCCGGTTTACTGTATCCCTTGGACCTTCTTATTGACGATGAAACTCAGATATTGCATCGGAATTAAATACAAAAATCACAATGCCGACTTAAGTAGAAAAAGACTGACTCTTCTTACTGACTATGTTTTGAACCATTCCTGTGACACTAGTTATAGATTCCGGTGCTTCACTTCAGGTTTACTGTATCCCTCTGACCTTCTTGTGGACGATGAAACACAGAAATTAAATCGGAATTAAATACAAAAGGCACTATGCCGACTGAAGTACTAGAGACTGACTCTTCTTACTGTCTATGTTTTGAACCATTCCTGTGACACTAGTTATAGATTCCGAAGCTTCACTTCAGGTTCACTGTATCCCTTGGACCTTCTTATTGACGATGAAACACAAAAATTGCATCGGAATTAAATACAAAAGTCACAATTCCGACTTAAGTACAAGATGACTGACTCTTCTTACCGTCTATGTTTTGAAAGAATCCTGTGACACTAGTTATAGATTTCGATGCTTCATTTCAGGTTTACTGTATCCCTTGGACCTTCTCAGTGACGATGAAACTCAGATATTGCATCGGAATTAAATACAAAGTGCACAATGCCGACTTAAGTAAAGGAAGAAAGACTCTTACAACTGTCTATGTTTTGAACCATTCCTGAACACTAGTTATAGATTCCGATGCTTCACTTCAGGTTTACTGTATCCCTTGGACCTTCGTATTGACGATGAAACATAGAAATTGCATCGGAATTAAATACAAAAGGCACAATGCCGACTTAAGTGCATGAAGACCGACTCTTCTTACTGACTATGTTTTGAACCATTCCTGTGACACTAGTTATAGAATTCGATGCTTTACTTCAGGTTTACTGTATCCCTTGGACCTTCTTATTGACGATGAAACACAGAACTTGCACCGGAATTAAATACAAAAGGCACAATGCAGACTTAAGTGCAAGAAGACTGACTCTTCTTACTGCCTATGATTTGAACCATTCCATTGACACTAGTTATAGATTCCGATGCTTCACTCCAGGTTAACTGTATCCCTGGGACCTTCTTATTGACGATGAAACAAAGAAATTGCATGGGAATTAAATACAAAAGGCACAATGCCGACTTACGGACAAGAAGACGGACTCTTCTTACAGACTATGTTTTGAACCATTCCTGTGACACTAGTTATATATTCCGATCCTTTACTTTAGGTTACTGTATCCCTTGGACCTTCTTATTGACGTTGAAACACAGAAATTGCATTGGGATTAAATACAAAAAGCACAATGCCGACTTAAGTACAAGAAGTCTGACTCTTCCTTCTGTCTTTGTTATGAACCATTCATGTGACACAAGTTATAGATTCCGATGCTTCACTTCAAGTTTACTGTATCCTTGGACCTTCTAATTGACGATGAAATACAGAGATTGCATCGGAATTAAATACGAAAGGCACAATGCCGACTTAAGTACAAGAAGACTGACTCTTCTTACTGTCTATGCTTAGAACCATTCCATTGACACTAGTTATAGATTCCGATACTTCACTCCAGGTTTACTGTATCCCTTGGACCTTCTTATTGACGATGAAACACAGATATTGCATCGGAATTAAATAGAAAAGGCACAATGCCGACTTAAGTACAAGAACACTGACTTTTCTTACTGTCTATGTTTTGAACCATTCCTGCGACACTAGTTATAGATTCCGTTGCTTGACTTCAGCTGTACTGTATCCCTTGGACCTTCTTATTGACGATGAAACACAGATATTGCATCGGAATTAAATACAAAATGCACAATGCCTTCTTAAGTACAAGAGACTGACTCCTCTTACTGTCTATGATTAGAACCATTCCTGTGACACTAATTATCGATTCCGATGCTTCACTTCCGGTTTACTGTATCCCTTGGACCTTCTTATTGACGATGAAACACAGAAATTGCATCGGAATTAAATACAAAATGCACAATGCCGACTTAAGTACAAGAAGTCTGACTATTCTTACTGTCTATGTTTTGCACCAATCCTGTGACACTGGTTATAGATTCCGATGCTTCACTTCATGTTTACTCTATCCCTTGGACCTTCGTATAGACGATGAAACTCAGAAATTGCATCGGAATTAAATACAAAAATCACAATGCCGACTTAAGTAGAAAACGACTGACTCTTCTTACTGACTATGTTTTGAACCATTCCTGTGACACTAGTTATATATTCCGGTGCTTCACTTCAGGTTTACTGTATCCCTCTGAACTTCTTATTGACGATGAAACACAGAAATTAAATCGGAATTAAGTACAAAAGGCACTATGCCGACTTAAGTACTAGAGACTGACTCTTCTTACTGTCTATGTTTTGAACCATTCCTGTGACACTAGTTATAGATTCCGATGCTTCACTTCAGGTTTTCTGTATCCCTCTGACCTTCTTATTGTCGATGAAACACAGAAATTGCATCGGAATTAAATACGAAAGGCACAATGCAGACTTAAGTACAAGAAGACTGACTCTTCTTACTGACTATGTTTTGAACCATTCCTGTGACACTAGTTATAGATTCCGATGCTTCACTTCAGGTTTACTGTATCCCTCTGACCTTCTTATTGACGATGAAACACAGAAATTGCATTGGAATTAAATAGAAAAGGTACAATGCCGACTTAAGTACAAGAGGACTGACACTTCTTACTGTCTATGCTTTGATCCATTCCTGTGACACTAGTTATAGATTCCGATGCATGACGTCAGTTTTACTGTATCCCTTGGACCTTCTTATTGACGATGAAACACAGAAATTGCATCGGACTTAAATACAAAAAGCACAATGCCGACTTAAGTACAAGAGACTGACTTTTCTTACTGACTGTATTTTGATCCATATCTGTGACACTAGTTATAGATTCCGATGCTTCACTTCAGGTTTACTGTATCCCTCTGACCTTCTTATTGACGATGAAACACAGAAATTGCTTCGGAATTAAATAGAAAATGCACAATGCCGACTTACGTACAAGTAGACTTACTCTTCTTATTGTCGATGCTGGGATCCATTCCTGTGACAGTAGTTATAGATTCCGATGCATGACGTCAGTCTTACTGTATCCCTTGGACCTTCTTATTGACGATGAAACACAGAAATTGCATCGGAGTTAAATACAAAACGCACAATGCCGACTTAAGTACAAGAGACCGACTCTTCTTACTGTCTATGTTTTGAACCATTCTCTGTGACACCTGTTATAGATTCCGATGCTACACTCCAGGTTTACTGTATCCCTTGGACCTTCTTATTGACGATGAAAAACAGAAATTGCATCGGAATTAAATACAAAAGGCACAATGCCGACTTAGGTACAAGAAGATTGACTCTTCCCACTATCTATGTTCTGAACCATTCCTGTGACACTTGTTATAGATTCCGATGCTTCACTTCAGGTTTACTGTATCCCTCTGACCTTATTGACGATGAAACACAGAAATTGCATCGGAATTAAATACAAAAGGCACAATACCGACTTAATTACAAGAAGACTGACTCTTCCTACAGTCTATGTTGTGAACTATTCCTGTGACACTAGTTATAGTGTCCGATGCTTCACTTCAGGTTTATTGTATCCCTAGGACCTTCTTATTGGCGATGAAAGACAGAAACTGCATCGGAATTAAATACAAAAGGCGCAATGACGACTCAAGTACAAGAAGACTGACTCTTCTTACTGTCTATGTTTTGAACCATTCCTGTGTCACTAGTTATAGATTCCGATGCTTCACTTCAGGGTTACTGTATCCCTTGGAAATTCTTATTGACGACGAAACACGGAAATTGAATCGGAATTAAATACAAAAGGCACAATGCCAACATAAGGACAAGAAGACTGACTCATCTTACTGACTATGTTTTGAACCATTCCTGTAACACTAGTTATAGATTCCGATGCTTCACTTCAGGTTTACTGTATCCCTCTGACCTTCTTATTAACGATGAAACACAGAAATTGCATCGGAATTAAATACAAAAGGCACAATGCCGACTTAAGTACAAGAGACTGACTCTTCTTACTGTCTATGTTTGAACCATTCCTGTGACACTAGTTATAGATTCCGATGCTTCACTTCAGGTTTATTGTATCCCTTGCACCTCCTTATTGACGATGAAACACAGAAATTGCATCGGAATTAAATACAAAATGCACAATGCCGACTTAAGTACATGAAGACCGACTCTTCTTACTGACTATGTTTTGAACCATTCCTGTAACACTAGTTATAGATTCCGATGCTTCACTCCAGGTTTACTGTATCCCTTGGACCTTCTTATTGACGATGAAACACAGAAATTGCATCGGAATTAAATACAAAAGGCACAATGCCGACTTCAGGACAAGAAGACTGACTCTCCTTACTGACTATGTTTTGGACCATTCCACTGACACTAGATATAGATTCCGATGCTTCACTCCAGGTTTCCTGTATCCCTTGGACCTTCTTATTGACGATGAAACAAAGAAATTGCATCGGAATTAAATACAAAAGGCACAATGCCGACTTAAGGACTAGAAGACTGACTCTTCTTACAGACTATGTTTTGAACCATTCCTGTGACACTAGTTATATATTCCGATGCTTTACTTTAGGTTACTGTATCCCTTGGACCTTCTTATTGACGTTGAAACACAGAAATTGCATCGGAATTAAATACAAAAGGCACAATGCCGACTTAAGTACAAGATGTCTGACTCTTCTTACTATGTTTTGAACCATTCATGTGACACGAGTTATAGATTCCGATGCTTCACTTGAAGTTTACTGTATCCTTGGACCTTCTAACTGACGATGAAATACAGAAATTGCATCGGAATTATATACGAAAAGCACAATGGCGTCTTAAGGACAAGAAGACTGACTCTTCTTACTGCCTATGTTTTGAACCATTCCTGTGACACTAGTTATAGATTACGATGCTTCACTTCAGGTTTACTGTATCCCTCTGACCTTCGTATTGACGATGAAACACAGAAATTGCACCGGAATTAAATACAAAAGGCACAATGCCGACTTAAGTACAAGAAGACTGACTCTTCTTACTGTCTAAGCTTAGAACCATTCCATTGACACTAGTTATAGATTCCGATGCTTCACTCCAGGTTTACTGTATCCCTTGGACCTTCTTATTGACGATGAAACACAGATATTGCATCGGAATTATATAGAAAAGGCACAATGCCGACTTAAGTACAAGAAGTCTGACTCTTCTTACTGTCTATGTTTTGCACCAATCCTGTGACACTGGTTATAGATTCCGATGCTTCACTTCAGGTTTCCTCTATCCCTTGGACCTTCGTATAGACGATGAAACTCAGAAATTGCATCGGAATTAAATACAAAAATCACAATGCCGACTTAAGTAGAAAACGACTGACTCTTCTTACTGACTATGTTTTGAACCATTCCTGTGACACTAGTTATAGATTCCGGTGCTTCACTTCAGGTTCACTGTATCCCTCTGAACTTCTTCTTGACGATGAAACACAGAAATTAAATCGGAATTAAATACAAAAGGCACTATGCCGACTTAAGTACTAGAGACTGACTCTTCTTACTGTCTATGTTTTGAACCATTCCTGTGACACTAGTTATAGATTCCGATGCTTCACTTCAGGTTTTCTGTATCTCTCTGACCTTCTTATTGACGATGAAACACAGAAATTGCATTGGAATTAAATAGAAAAGGTACAATGCCGACTTAAGTACAAGAGGACTGACACTTCTTACTGTCTATGCTTTGATCCATTCCTGTGACACTAGTTATAGATTCCGATACATGACGTCAGTTTTACTGTATCCCTTGGACCTTCTTATTGACGATGAAAAACAGAAATTGCATCGGAATTAAATACAAAACGCACAATGCCGACTTAAGTACAAGAGACTGACTTTTCGTACTGACTGTATTTTGATCCATATCTGTGACACTAGTTATAGATTCCGATGCTTCACTTCAGGTTTACTGTATCCCTCTGACCTTCTTATTGACGATGAAACACAGAAATTGCTTCTGAATTAAATAGAAAATGCACAATGCCGACTTACGTACAAGTAGACTTACTCTTCTTATTGTCGATGTTGGGATCCATTCCTGTGACACTAGTTATAGATTCCGATGCATGACGTCAGTTTTACTGTATCCCTTGGACCTTCTTATTGACGATGAAACACAGAAATTGCATCGGAGTTAAATACAAAACCCACAATGCCGACTTAAGTACAAGAGACCGACTCTTCTTACTGTCTATGTTTTGAACCATTCTCTGTGACACCTGTTATAGATTCCGATGCTACACTCCAGGTTTACTGTATCCCTTGGACCTTCTTATTGACGATGAAAAACAGAAATTGCATCGGAATTAAATACAAAAGGCACAATGCCGACTTAGGTACAAGAAGATTGACTCTTCCCACTATCTATGTTTTGAACAATTCCTGTGACACTTGTTATAGATTCCGATGCTTCACTTCAGGTTTACTGTATCCCTCTGACCTTATTGATGATGAAACACAGAAATTGCATCGGAATTAAATGCAAAAGGCACAATACCGACTTAATTACAAGAAGACTCACTCTTCCTACAGTCTATGTTGTGAACTATTCCTGTGACACTAGTTATAGTGTCCGATGCTTCACTTCAGGTTTATTGTATCCCTAGGACCTTCTTATTGACGATGAAAGACAGAAACTGCATCGGAATTAAATACAAAAGGCGCAATGCCGACTTAAGTACAAGAAGACTGACTCTTCTTACTGTCTATGTTTTGAACCATTCCTGTGACACTAGTTATAGATTCCGATGCTTCACTTCAGGTTTACTGTATCCCTTGGAAATTCTTATTGACGACGAAACACGGAAATTGAATCGGAATTAAATACAAAAGGCACAATGCCGACATAAGGACAAGAAGACTGACTCATCTTACTGACTATGTTTTGAACCATTCCTGTAACACTAGTTACAGATTCCGATGCTTCACTTCAGGTTTATTGTATCCCTTGCACCTCCTTATTGACGATGAAACACAGAAATAGCATCGCAATTAAATACAAAATGCACAATGCCGACTTAAGTACATGAAGACCGTCTCTTCTTACTGACTATGTTTTGAACCATTCCTGTGACACTAGTTATAGATTCCGATGCTTCACTCCAGGTTTACTGTATCCCTTGGACCTTCTTATTGACGATGAAACAGAGAAATTGCATCGGAATTAAATACAAAAGGCACAATGCCGACTTCAGGACAAGAAGACTGACTCTCCTTACTGACTATGTTTTGAACCATTCCACTGACACTAGATATTGATTCCGATGCTTCACTCCAGGTTTCCTGTATCCCTTGGACCTTCTTATTGCCGATGAAACAAAGAAATTGCATCGGAATTAAATACAAAAGGCACAATGCCGACTTAAGGACTAGAAGACTGACTCTTCTTACAGACTATGTTTTGAACCATTCCTGTGACACTAGTTATATATTCCGATGCTTTACGTTAGGTTACTGTATCCCTTGGACCTTCTTATTGACGTTGAAACACAGAAATTGCATCGGAATTAAATACAAAAGGCGCAATGCCGACTTAAGTACAAGAAGACTGACTCTTCTTACTGTCTATGTTTAGAACCATTCCATTGACACTAGTTATAGATTCCGATGCTTCACTCCAGGCTTACTGTATCATTTGGACCTTCTTATTGACGATGAAACACAGAAATTACATCAGAATTAAATACAAAAGGCACATTGCCGACTTAAGTACAAAAAGACTGACTCTTCTTACTGACTATGATTTGAAACTTTCCTGTGACACTAGTTATAGATTCCGATGCCTCACTTCAGGTTTACTGTATCCCTGGGACCTTTTATTGACGATGAAACACAGAAATTGCATCGGAATTAAATACAAAAGGCACAATGCCGACTTAAGTACAAGAAGACTGTATCTTCTTACTGTCTATGTTTAGAACCAATCCTGTGACACTAGTTATAGATTCCGATGCTTCACTCCAGGTTTACTGTACCCCTTGGACCTTCTCAATGACGATGAAACACAGAAATTGCATCGGAATTAAATACGAAAGGCACAATGACGACTTAAGGACAGGAAGACTGACTCTTCTTACTGACTATGTTTTGAACCATTCCTGTGACACTAGTTATAGATTCCGATGCTTCACTACAGGTTTACTGTATCCCTTGGACCTTCTTATTGACGATGAAACACAGAAATTGCATCGGAATTCAATACAAAGGCACAATGCCGACTTAAGGCCAAGAAGACTGACTCTTCTTACTGACTATGTTTTGAACCATTCCTGTGACACTAGTTATAGATTCCGATGCTTCACTTCAGGTTTACTGTATCCCTCTGACCATCTTATTGACGTTGAAACACAGAAATTGCATCGGAATTTAATACAAAAGCCACAATGCCGACTTCAGTACTGTCTATGTTTTGAACCATACCTGTGACACTAGTTATAGATTCCGATGCTTCACTCCTCGTTTTCCGTATCCCTTGGACCTTCGTATTGACGATGAAACACAGAAATTGCATCGGAATTAAATACAAAAGACACAAGGCCGACTTAAGAACAAGTAGACTGACTCTTCTTGCTGACTAAGATTTGAACCTTTCCAGTGACACTAGTTATAGATTCCGATGCTTCACTTCAGGTTTACTGTATCCCTCTGACCTTCCTATTGACGATGAAGCACAGAATTTGCACCGGAATTAAATACAAAAGGCACAATGCCCACATAAGTACAAGAAGACTGACTCTTCTTACTGTCTATGTTTTGAACCATTCCATTGACACTAGTTATAGATTCCGATGCTTCACTTCAGGTTTACTGCATCCCTCTGACCTTCTTATTGACGATGATACACAGAAATCGCATCGGAATTAAATACAAAAGGCACAATGCAGACTTACGGACAAGAAGACGGACTCTTCTTACAGACTATGTTTTGAACAATTCCTGTGACACTAGTTATATATTCCGATCCTTTACTTTAGGTTACTGTATCCCTTGGACCTTCTTATTGACGTTGAAACACAGAAATTGCATTGGAATTAAATACAAAAAGCACAATGCAGACTTAAGTACAAGAAGTCTGACTCTTCCTTCTGTCTATGTTATGAACCATTCATGTGACACAAGTTATAGATTCCGATGCTTCACTTCAAGTTCACTGTATCCTTGGACCTCCTAATTGACGATGAAATACAGAGATTGCATCGGAATTAAATACGAAAGGCACAATGCCGACTTAAGGACAAGAAGACTGACTCTTCTTACTGACTATGTTTTGAACCATTCCTGTGACACTAGTTATAGATTCCGATGCTTCACTTCAGGTTTACTGTATCCCTTGGACCTTCTTATTGACGATGAAACACAGAAATTGCATCGGAATTAAATACAAAAGGCACAATGCCGACTTAAGTACAAGAAGACTGACTCTTCTTACTGTCTATGCTTAGAACCATTCCATTGACACTAGTTATAGATTCCGATGCTTCACTCCAGGTTTACTGTATCCCTTGGACCTTCTTATTGACGATGAAACACAGATATTGCATCGGAATTAAATAGAAAAGGCACAATGCCGACTTAAGTACAAGAACACTGACTTTTCTTACTGTCTATGTTTTGAACCATTCCTGCGACACTAGTTATAGATTCCGTTGCTTGACTTCAGCTGTACTGTATCCCTTGGACCTTCTTATTGACGATGAAACACAGAAATTGCATCGGAATTAAATACAAAATGCACAATGCCTTCTTAAGTACAAGAGACTGACTCCTCTTACTGTCTATGATTAGAACCATTCCTGTGACACTAATTATCGATTCCGATGCTTCACTTCCGGTTTACTGTATCCCCTGGACCTTCTTATTGACGATGAAACACAGAAATTGCATCGGAATTAAATACAAAATGCACAATGCCGACTTAAGTACAAGAAGTCTGACTCTTCTTACTGTCTATGATTTGCACCAATCCTGTGACACTGGTTATAGATTCCGATGCTTCACTTCAGGTTTACTCTATCCCTTGGACCTTCGTATAGACGATGAAACTCAGAAATTGCATCGGAATTAAATACAAAAATCACAATGCCGACTTAAGTAGAAAACGACTGACTCTTCTTACTGACTATGTTTTGAATCATTCCTGTGACACTAGTTATATATTCCGGTGCTTCACTTCAGGTTTACTGTATCCCTCTGAACTTCTTATTGACGATGAAACACAGAAATTAAATCGGAATTAAGTACAAAAGGCACTATGCCGACTTAGGTACTAGAGACTGACTCTTCTTACTGTCTATGTATTGAACCATTCTTGTGACACTAGTTATAGATTCCGATGCTTCACTTCAGGTTTTCTGTATCCCTCTGCCTTCTTATTGTCGATGAAACACAGAAATTGCATCGGAATTAAATACGAAAGGCACAATGCAGACTTAAGTACAAGAGGACTGACTCTTCTTACTGACTATGTTTTGAACCATTCCTGTGACACTAGTTATAGATTCCGATGCTTCACTTCAGGTTTACTGTATCCCTCTGACCTTCTTATTGACGATGAAACACAGAAATTGCATTGGAATTAAATAGAAAAGGTACAATGCCGACTTAAGTACAAGAGGACTGACACTTCTTACTGTCTATGCTTTGATCCATTCCTGTGACACTAGTTATAGATTCCGATGCATGACGTCAGTTTTACTGTATCCCTTGGACCTTCTTATTGACGATGAAACACAGAAATTGCATCGGACTTAAATACAAAACGCACAATGCCGACTTAAGTACAAGAGACTGACTTTTCTTACTGACTGTATTTTGATCCATATCTGTGACACTAGTTATAGATTCCGATGCTTCACTTCAGGTTTACTGTATCCCCCTGACCTTCTTATTGACGATGAAACACAGAAATTGCTTCGGAATTAAATAGAAAATGCACAATGCCGACTTACGTACAAGTAGATTTACTCTTCTTATTGTCGATCCTGGGATCCATTCCTGTGACACTAGTTATAGATTCCGATGCATGACGTCAGTTTTACTGTATCCCTTGGACCTTCTTATTGACGATGAAACACAGAAATTGCATCGGAGTTAAATACAAAACGCACAATGCCGACTTAAGTACAAGAGACCGACTCTTCTTACTCTCTATGTTTTGAACCATTCTCTGTGACACCTGTTGCAGATTCCGATGCTACACTCCAGGTTTACTGTATCCCTTGGACCTTCTTATTGACGATGAAAAACAGAAATTGCATCGGAATTAAATACAAAAGGCACAATGCCGACTTAGGTACAAGAAGATTGACTCTTCCCACTATCTAAGTTTTGAACCATTCCTGTGACACTTCTTATAGATTCCGATGCTTCACTTCAGGTTTACTGTATCCCTCTGACCTTATTGACGATGAAACACAGAAATTGCATCGGAATTAAATGCAAAAGGCACAATACCGACTTAAGTACAAGAAGACTGACTCTTCTTACTGTCTATGTTTTGAACCATTCCTGTGACACTAGTTATAGATTCCGATGCTTCACTTCAGGTTTACTGTATCCCTTGGAAATTCTTATTGACGACGAAACACGGAAATTGAATCGGAATTAAATACAAAAGGCACAATGCCAACATAAGGACAAGAAGACTGACTCATCTTACTGACTATGTTTTGAACCATTCCTGTAACACTAGTTATAGATTCCGATGCTTCACTTCAGGTTTATTGTATCCCTTGCACCTCCTTATTGACGATGAAACACAGAAATAGCATCGGAATTAAATACAAAATGCACAATGCCGACTTAAGTACATGAAGACCGTCTCTTCTTACTGACTATGTTTTGAACCATTCCTGTGACACTAGTTATAGATTCCGATGCTTCACTCCAGGTTTACTGTATCCCTTGGACCTTCTTATTGACGATGAAACAGAGAAATTGCATCGGAATTAAATACAAAATGCACAATGCCGACTTCAGGACAAGAAGACTGACTCTCCTTACTGACTATGTTTTGAACCATTCCACTGACACTAGATATTGATTCCGATGCTTCACTCCAGGTTTCCTGTATCCCTTGGACCTTCTTATTGCCGAAGAAACAAAGAAATTGCATCGGAATTAATTACAAAAGGCACAATGGCGACTTAAGGACTAGAAGACTGACTCTTCTTACAGATTATGTTTTGAACCATTCCTGTGACACTAGTTATATATTCCGATGCTTTATTTTAGGTTATTGTATCCCTTGTACCTTCTTATTGACGTTGAAACACAGAAATTGCATCGGAATTAAATACAAAAGGCACAATGCCGACTTAAGTACAAGATGTCTGACTCTTCTTACTATGTTTTGAATCATTCATGTGACACGAGTTATAGATTCCGATGCTTCACTTGAAGTTTACTGTATCCTTGGACCTTCTAATTGACGATGAAATACAGATATTGCATCGGAATTATATACGAAAGGCACATAGGCGTCTTAAGGACAAGAAGACTGACTCTTCTTACAGCCTATGTTTTGAACCATTCCTGTGACACTAGTTATAGATTACGATGCTTCACTTCAGGTTTACTGTATCCCTCTGACCTTCGTATTGACGATGAAACATAGAAATTGCACCGGAATTAAATACAAAAGGCGCAATGCCGACTTAAGTACAAGAAGACTGACTCTTCTTACTGTCTATGTTTAGAACCATTCCATTGACACTAGTTATAGATTCCGATGCTTCACTCCAGGCTTACTGTATCATTTGGACCTTCTTATTGACGATGAAACACAGAAATTACATCAGAATTAAATACAAAAGGCACATTGCCGACTTAAGTACAAAAAGACTGACTCTTCTTACTGACTATGTTTTGAAACTTTCCTGTGACACTAGTTATAGATTCCGATGCCTCACTTCAGGTTTACTGTATCCCTGGGACCTTTTATTGACGATGAAACACAGAAATTGCATCGGAATTAAATACAAAAGGCACAATGCCGACTTAAGTACAAGAAGACTGTATCTTCTTACTGTCTATGTTTAGAACCAATCCTGTGACACTAGTTATAAATTCCGATGCTTCACTCCAGGTTTACTGTACCCCTTGGACCTTCTCAATGACGATGAAACACAGAAATTGCATCGGAATTAAATACGAAAGGCACAATGACGACTTAAGGACAGGAAGACTGACTCTTCTTACTGACTATGTTTTGAACCATTCCTGTGACACTAGTTATAGATTCCGATGCTTCACTACAGGTTTACTGTATCCCTTGGACCTTCTTATTGACGATGAAACACAGAAATTGCATCGGAATTCAATACAAAGGCACAATGCCGACTTAAGGCCAAGAAGACTGACTCTTCTTACTGACTATGTTTTGAACCATTCCTGTGACACTAGTTATAGATTCCGATGCTTCACTTCAGGTTTACTGTATCCCGCTGACCATCTTATTGACGTTGAAACACAGAAATTGCATCGGAATTTAATACAAAAGCCACAATGCCGACTTCAGTACTGTCTATGTTTTGAACCATACCTGTGACACTAGTTATAGATTCCGATGCTTCACTCCTCGTTTTCCGTATCCCTTGGACCTTCGTATTGACGATGAAACACAGAAATTGCATCGGAATTAAATACAAAAGACACAAGGCCGACTTAAGAACAAGTAGACTGACTCTTCTTGCTGACTAAGATTTGAACCTTTCCAGTGACACTAGTTATAGATTCCGATGCTTCACTTCAGGTTTACTGTATCCCTCTGACCTTCCTATTGACGATGAAGCACAGAATTTGCACCGGAATTAAATACAAAAGGCACAATGCCCACATAAGTACAAGAAGACTGACTCTTCTTACTGTCTATGTTTTGAACCATTCCATTGACACTAGTTATAGATTCCGATGCTTCACTTCAGGTTTACTGCATCCCTCTGACCTTCTTATTGACGATGATACACAGAAATCGCATCGGAATTAAATACAAAAGGCACAATGCAGACTTACGGACAAGAAGACGGACTCTTCTTACAGACTATGTTTTGAACAATTCCTGTGACACTAGTTATATATTCCGATCCTTTACTTTAGGTTACTGTATCCCTTGGACCTTCTTATTGACGTTGAAACACAGAAATTGCATTGGAATTAAATACAAAAAGCACAATGCAGACTTAAGTACAAGAAGTCTGACTCTTCCTTCTGTCTATGTTATGAACCATTCATGTGACACAAGTTATAGATTCCGATGCTTCACTTCAAGTTCACTGTATCCTTGGACCTTCTAATTGACGATGAAATACAGAGATTGCATCGGAATTAAATACGAAAGGCACAATGCCGACTTAAGGACAAGAAGACTGACTCTTCTTACTGACTATGTTTTGAACCATTCCTGTGACACTAGATATAGATTCCGATGCTTCACTTCAGGTTTACTGTATCCCTTGGACCTTCTTATTGACGATGAAACACAGATATTGCATCGGAATTAAATAGAAAAGGCACAATGCCGACTTAAGTACAAGAACACTGACTTTTCTTACTGTCTATGTTTTGAACCATTCCTGCGACACTAGTTATAGATTCCGTTGCTTGACTTCAGCTGTACTGTATCCCTTGGACCTTCTTATTGACGATGAAACACAGAAATTGCATCGGAATTAAATACAAAATGCACAATGCCTTCTTAAGTACAAGAGACTGACTCCTCTTACTGTCTATGATTAGAACCATTCCTGTGACACTAATTATCGATTCCGATGCTTCACTTCCGGTTTACTGTATCCCTTGGACCTTCTTATTGACGATGAAACACAGAAATTGCATCGGAATTAAATACAAAATGCACAATGCCGACTTAAGTACAAGAAGTCTGACTCTTCTTACTGTCTATGTTTTGCACCAATCCTGTGACACTGGTTATAGATTCCGATGCTTCACTTCAGGTTTACTCTATCCCTTGGACCTTCGTATAGACGATGAAACTCAGAAATTGCATCGGAATTAAATACAAAAATCACAATGCCGACTTAAGTAGAAAACGACTGACTCTTCTTACTGACTATGTTTTGAATCATTCCTGTGACACTAGTTATATATTCCGATGCTTCACTTCAGGTTTTCTGTATCCCTCTGCCTTCTTATTGTCGATGAAACACAGAAATTGCATCGGAATTAAATACGAAAGGCACAATGCAGACCTAAGTACAAGAAGACTGACTCTTCTTACTGACTATGTTTTGAACCATTCCTGTGACACTAGTTATAGATTCCGATGCTTCACTTCAGGTTTACTGTATCCCTCTGAACTTCTTATTGACGATGAAACACAGAAATTAAATCGGAATTAAGTACAAAAGGCACTATGCCGACTTAAGTACTAGCGACTGACTCTTCTTACTGTCTATGTTTTGAACCATTCTTGTGACACTAGTTATAGATTCCGATGCTTCACTTCAGGTTTTCTGTATCCCTCTGCCTTCTTATTGTCGATGAAACACAGAAATTGCATCGGAATTAAATACGAAAGGCACAATGCAGACTTAAGTACAAGAAGACTGACTCTTCTTACTGACTATGTTTTGAACCATTCCTGTGACACTAGTTATAGATTCCGATGCTTCACTTCAGGTTTACTGTATCCCTCTGACCTTTTTATTGACGATGAAACACAGAAATTGCATTGGAATTAAATAGAAAAGGTACAATGCCGACTTAAGTACAAGAGGACTGACACTTCTTACTGTCTTTGCTTTGATCCATTCCTGTGACACTAGTTATAGATTCCGATGCATGACGTCAGTTTTACTGTATCCCTTGGACCTTCTTATTGACGATGAAACACAGAAATGGCATCGGACTTAAATACAAAACGCACAATGCCGACTTAAGTACAAGAGACTGACTTTTCTTACTGACTGTATTTTGATCCATATCTGTGACACTAGTTATAGATTCCGATGCTTCACTTCAGGTTTACTGTATCCCCCTGACCTTCTTATTGACGATGAAACACAGAAATTGCTTCGGAATTAAATAGAAAATGCACAATGCCGACTTACGTACAAGTAGATTTACTCTTCTTATTGTCGATCCTGGGATCCATTCCTGTGACACCTGTTATAGATTCCGATGCTACACTCCAGGTTTACTGTATCCCTTGGACCTTCTTATTGACGATGAAAAACAGAAATTGCATCGGAATTAAATACAAAAGGCACAATGCCGACTTAGGTACAAGAAGATTGACTCTTCCCACTATCTAAGTTTTGAACCATTCCTGTGACACTTCTTATAGATTCCGATGCTTCACTTCAGGTTTACTGTATCCCTCTGACCTTATTGACGATGAAACACAGAAATTGCATCGGAATTAAATGCAAAAGGCACAATACCGACTTAAGTACAAGAAGACTGACTCTTCTTACTGTCTATGTTTTGAACCATTCCTGTGACACTAGTTATAGATTCCGATGCTTCACTTCAGGTTTACTGTATCCCTTGGAAATTCTTATTGACGACGAAACACGGAAATTGAATCGGAATTAAATACAAAAGGCACAATGCCAACATAAGGACAAGAAGACTGACTCATCTTACTGACTATGTTTTGAACCATTCCTGTAACACTAGTTATAGATTCCGATGCTTCACTTCAGGTTTACTGTATCCCTCTGACCTTCTTAGTAACGATGAAACACAGAAATTGCATCGGAATTAAATACAAAACGCACAATGCCGACTTAAGTACAAGAGACTGACTCTTCTTACTGTCTATGTTTGAACCATTCCTGTGACACTAGTTATAGATTCCGATGCTTCACTTCAGGTTTATTGTATCCCTTGCACCTCCTTATTGACGATGAAACACAGAAATTGCATCGGAATTAAATACAAAATGCACAATGCCGTCTTAAGTACATGAAGACCGACTCTTCTTACTGACTATGTTTTGAACCATTCCTGTGACACTAGTTATAGATTCCGATGCTTCACTCCAGGTTTACTGTATCCCTTGGACCTTCTTATTGACGATGAAACACAGAAATTGCATCGGAATTAAATACAAAAGGCACAATGCCGACTTCAGGACAAGAAGACTGACTCTCCTTACTGACTATGCTTTGGACCATTCCACTGACACTAGATATAGATTCCGATGCTTCACTCCAGGTTTCCTGTATCCCTTGGACCTTCTTATTGACGATGAAACAAAGAAATTGCATCGGAATTAAATACAAAAGGCACAATGCCGACTTAAGGCTAGAAGACTGACTCTTCTTACAGACTATGTTTTGAACCATTCCTGTGACACTAGTTATATATTCCGATGCTTTACTTTAGGTTACTGTATCCCTTGGACCTTCTTATTGACGTTGAAACACAGAAATTGCATCGGAATTAAATACAAAAGGCACAATGCCGACTTAAGTACAAGATGTCTGACTCTTCTTACTATGTTTTGAACCATTCATGTGACACGAGTTATAGATTCCGATGCTTCACTTGAAGTTTACTGTATCCTTGGACCTTCTAATTGACGATGAAATACAGAAATTGCATCGGAATTATATACGAAAGGCACAATGGCGTCTTAAGAACAAGAAGACTCACTCTTCTTACTGCCTATGTTTTGAACCATTCCTGTGACACTAGTTATAGATTACGATGCTTCACTTCAGGTTTACTGTATCCCTCTGACCTTCGTATTGACGATGAAACACAGAAATTGCACCGGAATTAAATACAAAAGGCACAATGCCGACTTAAGTACAAGAAGACTGACTCTTCTTACTGTCTATGCTTAGAACCATTCCATTGACACTAGTTATAGATTCCGATGCTTCACTCCAGGTTTACTGTATCCCTTGGACCTTCTTATTGACGATGAAACACAGATATTGCATCGGAATTATATAGAAAAGGCACAATGCAGACTTAAGTACAAGAACACTGACTTTTCTTACTGTCTATGTTTTGAACCATTCCTGCGACGCTAGTTATAGATTCCGTTGCTTGACTTCAGCTGTACTGTATCCCTTGGACCTTCTTATTGACGATGAAACACAGAAATTGCATAGGAATTAAATACAAAATGCACAATGCCTTCTTAAGTACAAGAGACTGACTCCTCTTACTGTCTATGTTTAGAACCATTCCTGTGACACCTATTATCGATTCCGATGCTTCACTTCCGGTTTACTGTATCCCTTGGACCTTCTTATTGACGATGAAACACAGAAATTGCATCGGAATTAAATACAAAATGCACAATGCCGACTTAAGTACAAGAAGTCTGACTCTTCTTACTGTCTATGTTTTGCACCAATCCTGTGACACTGGTTATAGATTCCGATGCTTCACTTCAGGTTTACTCTATCCCTTGGACCCTCGTATAGACGATGAAACTCAGAAATTGCATCGGAATTAAATACAAAAATCACAATGCCGACTTAAGTAGAAAACGACTGACTCTTCTTACTGACTATGTTTTGTACCATTCCTGTGACACTAGTTATAGATTCCGGTGCTTCACTTCAGGTTAACTGTACCCCTCTGAACTTCTTATTGACGATGAAACACAGAAATTAAATCGGAATTAAATACAAAAGGCACTATGCCGACATAAGTACTAGAGACTCACTCTTCTTACTGTCTATGTTTTGAACCATTCCTGTGACACTAGTTATAGATTCCGATGCTTCACTTCAGGTTTTCTGTATCCCTCTGACCTTCTTATTGTCGATGAAACACAGAAATTGCATCGGAATTAAATACGAAAGGTACAATGCAGACTTAAGTACAAGAAGACTGACTCTTCTTACTGACTATGTTTTGAACCATTCCTGTGACACTAGTTATAGATTCCGATGCTTCACTTCAGGTTTACTGTATCCCTCTGACCTTCTTGTTGACGATGAAACACAGAAATTGCATTGGAATTAAATAGAAAGGGTACAATGCCGACTTAAGTACAAGAGGACTGACACTTCTTACTGTCTATGCTTTGATCCATTCCTGTGACACTAGTTATAGATTCCGATGCATGACGTCAGTTTTACTGTATCCCTTGGACCTTCTTATTGACGATGAAACACAGAAATTGCATCGGAATTAAATACAAAACGCACAATGCCGACTTAAGTACAAGAGACTGACTTTTCTTACTGACTGTATTTTGATCCATATCTGTGACACTAGTTATAGATTCCGATGCTTCACTTCAGGTTTACTGTATCCCTCTGACCTTCTTATTGACGATGAAACACAGAAATTGCTTCGGAATTAAATAGAAAATGCACAATGCCGACTTACGTACAAGTAGACTTACTCTTCTTATTGTCGATGCTGGGATCCATTCCTGTGACACTAGTTATAGATTCCGATGCATGACGTCAGTTTTACTGTATCCCTTGGACCTTCTTATTGACGATGAAACACAGAAATTAAATCGGAATTAAATACAAAAGGCGCAATGCCGACTTAAGTACAAGAAGACTGACTCTTCTTACTGTCTATGTTTTGAACCATTCCTGTGACACTAGTTATAGATTCCGATGCTTCACTTCAGGTTTAGTGTATCCCTTGGAGATTCTTATTGACGACGAAACACGGAAATGGAATCGGAATTAAATACAAAAGGCACAATGCCGACATAAGGACAAGAAGACTGACTCATCTTACTGACTATGTTTTGAACCATTCCTGTAACACTAGTTATAGATTCCGATGCTTCACTTCAGGCTTATTGTATCCCTTGCACCTCCTTATTGACGATGAAACACAGAAATTGCATCGGAATTAAATACAAAATGCACAATGCCGACTTAAGTACATGAAGACCGACTCTTCTTACTGACTACGTTTGAACAATTCCTGTGACACTAGTTATAGATTCCGATGCTTCACTCCAGGTTTACTGTATCCCTTGGACCTTCTTATTGACGATGAAACACAGAAATTGCATCGGAATTAAATACAAAAGGCACAATGCCGACTTCAGGACAAGAAGACTGACTCTCCTTACTGACTATGTTTTGATCCATTCCACTGACACTAGATATTGATTCCGATGCTTCACTCCAGGTTTCCTGTATCCCTTGGACCTTCTTATTGACGATGAAACAAAGAAATTGCATCGGAATTAAATACAAAAGGCACAATGCCGACTTAAGGACTAGAAGACTGACTCTTCTTACAGACTATGTTTTGAACCATTCCTGTGACACTAGTTATATATTCCGATGCTTTACTTTAGGTTACTGTATCCCTTGGACCTTCTTATTGACGTTGATACACAGAAATTGCATCGGAATTAAATACAAAAGGCACAATGCGGACTTAAGTACAAGATGTCTGACTCTTCTTACTATGCTTTGAACCATTCATGTGACACGAGTTATAGATTCCGATGCTTCACTTGAAGTTTACTGTATCCTTGGACCTTCTAATTGACGATGAAATACAGAAATTGCATCGGAATTATATACGAAAGGCACATTGGCGTCTTAAGGACAAGAAGACTGACTCTTCTTACAGCCTATGTTTTGAACCATTCCTGTGACACTAGTTATAGATTACGATGCTTCACTTCAGGTTTACTGTATCCCTCTGACCTTCGTATTGACGATGAAACACAGAAATTGCACCGGAATTAAATACAAAAGGCGCAATGCCGACTTAAGTACAAGAAGACTGACTCTTCTTACTGTCTATGTTTAGAACCATTCCATTGACACTAGTTATAGATTCCGATGCTTCACTCCAGGTTTACTGTATCATTTGGACCTTCTTATTGACGATGAAACACAGAAATTACATCAGAATTAAATACAAAAGGCACATTGCCGACTTAAGTACAAAAAGACTGTCTCTTCTTACTGACTATGTTTTGAAACTTTCCTGTGACACTAGTTATAGATTCCGATGCCTCACTTCAGGTTTACTGTATCCCTGGGACCTTTTATTGACGATGAAACACAGAAATTGCATCGGAATTAAATACAAAAGGAACAATGACGACTTAAGTACAAGAAGACTGTATCTTCTTACTGTCTATGTTTTGAACCAATCCTGTGACACTAGTTATAGATTCCGATGCTTCACTCCAGGTTTACTGTACCCCTTGGACCTTCTCAATGACGATGAAACACAGAAATTGCATCGGAATTAAATACGAAAGGCACAATGACGACTTAAGGACAGGAAGACTGACTCTTCTTACTGACTATGTTTTGAACCATTCCTGTGACACTAGTTATAGATTCCGATGCTTCACTACAGGTTTACTGTATCCCTTGGACCTTCTTATTGACGATGAAACACAGAAATTGCATCGGAATTCAATGCAAAGGCACAATGCCGACTTAAGGCCAAGAAGACTGACTCTTCTTACTGACTATGTTTTGAACCATTCCTGTGACACTAGTTATAGATTCCGATGCTTCACTTCAGGTTTACTGTATCCCTCTGACCATCTTATTGACGTTGAAACACAGAAATTGCATCGGAATTTAATACAAAAGCCACAATGCCGACTTCAGTACTGTCTATGTTTTGAACCATACCTGTGACACTAGTTATAGATTCCGATGCTTCACTCCTGGTTTACTGTATCCCTTGGACCTTCGTATTGACGATGAAACACAGAAATTGCATCGGAATTAAATACAAAAGACACAAGGCCGACTTAAGAACAAGTAGACTGACTCTTCTTGCTGACTAAGGTTTGAACCTTTCCAGTGACACTAGTTATAGATTCCGATGCTTCACTTCAGGTTTACAGTATCCCTCTGACCTTCCTATTGACGATGAAGCACAGAATTTGCACCGGAATTAAATACAAAAGGCACAATGCCCACATAAGTACAAGAAGACTGACTCTTCTTACTGTCTATGTTTTGAACCATTCCATTGACACTAGTTATAGATTCCGATGCTTCACTTCAGGTTTACTGTATCCCTTGGACCTTCTTATTGACGATGAAACACAGAAATTACATCGGAATTAAATACAAAAGGCACAATGCCGACTTAGGTACATAAAGACTGACTCTTCTTATTGTCTATGTTTTGAACTATGCCTGTGACACCAGTTATAGATTCCGATGCTACACTCTAAGTTTACTGTATCCCTTGGACCTTCTTGTTCACGATGAAACACAGAAATTGCATCGGAATTAAATACAAAAGGCACAATGCAGACTTAAGGGCAAGAAGACTGACTCTTCTTACTGACCATGCTTTGAACCATTCCTGTGACACTAGTTATAGATTCCGAAGCTTCACTTCAGGTTTACTGCATCCCTCTGACCTTCTTATTGACGATGATACACAGAAATCGCATCGGAATTAAATACAAAAGGCAAAAAGCCGACTTAAGTACAAGAAGACTGTATCTTCTTACTGTCTATGTTTTGAACCATTCCTGTGACACTAGTTATATATTCCGATGCTTCACTCCAGGTTTACTGTATCCCTTGGACCTTCTTATTGACGATGAAACACAGATATTGCATCGGAATTATATAGAAAAGGCACAATGCAGACTTAAGTACAAGAACACTGACTTTTCTTACTGTCTATGTTTTGAACCATTCCTGCGACGCTAGTTATAGATTCCGTTGCTTGACTTCAGCTGTACTGTATCCCTTGGACCTTCTTATTGACGATGAAACACAGAAATTGCATAGGAATTAAATACAAAATGCACAATGCCTTCTTAAGTACAAGAGACTGACTCCTCTTACTGTCTATGTTTAGAACCATTCCTGTGACACCTATTATCGATTCCGATGCTTCACTTCCGGTTTACTGTATCCCTTGGACCTTCTTATTGACGATGAAACACAGAAATTGCATCGGAATTAAATACAAAATGCACAATGCCGACTTAAGTACAAGAAGTCTGACACTTCTTACTGTCTATGTTTTGCACCAATCCTGTGACACTGGTTATAGATTCCGATGCTTCACTTCAGGTTTACTCTATCCCTTGGACCCTCGTATAGACGATGAAACTCAGAAATTGCATCGGAATTAAATACAAAAATCACAATGCCGACTTAAGTAGAAAACGACTGACTCTTCTTACTGACTATGTTTTGTACCATTCCTGTGACACTAGTTATAGATTCCGGTGCTTCACTTCAGGTTAACTGTACCCCTCTGAACTTCTTATTGACGATGAAACACAGAAATTAAATCGGAATTAAATACAAAAGGCACTATGCCGACATAAGTACTAGAGACTCACTCTTCTTACTGTCTATGTTTTGAACCATTCCTGTGACACTAGTTATAGATTCCGATGCTTCACTTCAGGTTTTCTGTATCCCTCTGACCTTCTTATTGTCGATGAAACACAGAAATTGCATCGGAATTAAATACGAAAGGTACAATGCAGACTTAAGTACAAGAAGACTGACTCTTCTTACTGACTATGTTTTGAACCATTCCTGTGACACTAGTTATAGATTCCGATGCTTCACTTCAGGTTTACTGTATCCCTCTGACCTTCTTGTTGACGATGAAACACAGAAATTGCATTGGAATTAAATAGAAAAGGTACAATGCCGACTTAAGTACAAGAGGACTGACACTTCTTACTGTCTATGCTTTGATCCATTCCTGTGACACTAGTTATAGATTCCGATGCATGACGTCAGTTTTACTGTATCCCTTGGACCTTCTTATTGACGATGAAACACAGAAATTGCATCGGAATTAAATACAAAACGCACAATGCCGACTTAAGTACAAGAGACTGACTTTTCTTACTGACTGTATTTTGATCCATATCTGTGACACTAGTTATAGATTCCGATGCTTCACTTCAGGTTTACTGTATCCCTCTGACCTTCTTATTGACGATGAAACACAGAAATTGCTTCGGAATTAAATAGAAAATGCACAATGCCGACTTACGTACAAGTAGACTTACTCTTCTTATTGTCGATGCTGGGATCCATTCCTGTGACACTAGTTATAGATTCCGATGCATGACGTCAGTTTTACTGTATCCCTTGGACCTTCTTATTGACGATGAAACACAGAAATTAAATCGGAATTAAATACAAAAGGCGCAATGCCGACTTAAGTACAAGAAGACTGACTCTTCTTACTGTCTATGTTTTGAACCATTCCTGTGACACTAGTTATAGATTCCGATGCTTCACTTCAGGTTTAGTGTATCCCTTGGAGATTCTTATTGACGACGAAACACGGAAATGGAATCGGAATTAAATACAAAAGGCACAATGCCGACATAAGGACAAGAAGACTGACTCATCTTACTGACTATGTTTTGAACCATTCCTGTAACACTAGTTATAGATTCCGATGCTTCACTTCAGGCTTATTGTATCCCTTGCACCTCCTTATTGACGATGAAACACAGAAATTGCATCGGAATTAAATACAAAATGCACAATGCCGACTTAAGTACATGAAGACCGACTCTTCTTACTGACTACGTTTGAACAATTCCTGTGACACTAGTTATAGATTCCGATGCTTCACTCCAGGTTTACTGTATCCCTTGGACCTTCTTATTGACGATGAAACACAGAAATTGCATCGGAATTAAATACAAAAGGCACAATGCCGACTTCAGGACAAGAAGACTGACTCTCCTTACTGACTATGTTTTGATCCATTCCACTGACACTAGATATTGATTCCGATGCTTCACTCCAGGTTTCCTGTATCCCTTGGACCTTCTTATTGACGATGAAACAAAGAAATTGCATCGGAATTAAATACAAAAGGCACAATGCCGACTTAAGGACTAGAAGACTGACTCTTCTTACAGACTATGTTTTGAACCATTCCTGTGACACTAGTTATATATTCCGATGCTTTACTTTAGGTTACTGTATCCCTTGGACCTTCTTATTGACGTTGATACACAGAAATTGCATCGGAATTAAATACAAAAGGCACAATGCGGACTTAAGTACAAGATGTCTGACTCTTCTTACTATGCTTTGAACCATTCATTTGACACGAGTTATAGATTCCGATGCTTCACTTGAAGTTTACTGTATCCTTGGACCTTCTAATTGACGATGAAATACAGAAATTGCATCGGAATTATATACGAAAGGCACATTGGCGTCTTAAGGACAAGAAGACTGACTCTTCTTACAGCCTATGTTTTGAACCATTCCTGTGACACTAGTTATAGATTACGATGCTTCACTTCAGGTTTACTGTATCCCTCTGACCTTCGTATTGACGATGAAACACAGAAATTGCACCGGAATTAAATACAAAAGGCGCAATGCCGACTTAAGTACAAGAAGACTGACTCTTCTTACTGTCTATGTTTAGAACCATTCCATTGACACTAGTTATAGATTCCGATGCTTCACTCCAGGTTTACTGTATCATTTGGACCTTCTTATTGACGATGAAACACAGAAATTACATCAGAATTAAATACAAAAGGCACATTGCCGACTTAAGTACAAAAAGACTGTCTCTTCTTACTGACTATGTTTTGAAACTTTCCTGTGACACTAGTTATAGATTCCGATGCCTCACTTCAGGTTTACTGTATCCCTGGGACCTTTTATTGACGATGAAACACAGAAATTGCATCGGAATTAAATACAAAAGGAACAATGACGACTTAAGTACAAGAAGACTGTATCTTCTTACTGTCTATGTTTTGAACCAATCCTGTGACACTAGTTATAGATTCCGATGCTTCACTCCAGGTTTACTGTACCCCTTGGACCTTCTCAATGACGATGAAACACAGAAATTGCATCGGAATTAAATACGAAAGGCACAATGACGACTTAAGGACAGGAAGACTGACTCTTCTTACTGACTATGTTTTGAACCATTCCTGTGACACTAGTTATAGATTCCGATGCTTCACTACAGGTTTACTGTATCCCTTGGACCTTCTTATTGACGATGAAACACAGAAATTGCATCGGAATTCAATGCAAAGGCACAATGCCGACTTAAGGCCAAGAAGACTGACTCTTCTTACTGACTATGTTTTGAACCATTCCTGTGACACTAGTTATAGATTCCGATGCTTCACTTCAGGTTTACTGTATCCCTCTGACCATCTTATTGACGTTGAAACACAGAAATTGCATCGGAATTTAATACAAAAGCCACAATGCCGACTTCAGTACTGTCTATGTTTTGAACCATACCTGTGACACTAGTTATAGATTCCGATGCTTCACTCCTGGTTTACTGTATCCCTTGGACCTTCGTATTGACGATGAAACACAGAAATTGCATCGGAATTAAATACAAAAGACACAAGGCCGACTTAAGAACAAGTAGACTGACTCTTCTTGCTGACTAAGATTTGAACCTTTCCAGTGACACTAGTTATAGATTCCGATGCTTCACTTCAGGTTTACAGTATCCCTCTGACCTTCCTATTGACGATGAAGCACAGAATTTGCACCGGAATTAAATACAAAAGGCACAATGCCCACATAAGTACAAGAAGACTGACTCTTCTTACTGTCTATGTTTTGAACCATTCCATTGACACTAGTTATAGATTCCGATGCTTCACTTCAGGTTTACTGTATCCCTTGGACCTTCTTATTGACGATGAAACACAGAAATTACATCGGAATTAAATACAAAAGGCACAATGCCGACTTAGGTACATAAAGACTGACTCTTCTTATTGTCTATGTTTTGAACTATGCCTGTGACACCAGTTATAGATTCCGATGCTACACTCTAAGTTTACTGTATCCCTTGGACCTTCTTGTTCACGATGAAACACAGAAATTGCATCGGAATTAAATACAAAAGGCACAATGCAGACTTAAGGGCAAGAAGACTGACTCTTCTTACTGACCATGCTTTGAACCATTCCTGTGACACTAGTTATAGATTCCGAAGCTTCACTTCAGGTTTACTGCATCCCTCTGACCTTCTTATTGACGATGATACACAGAAATCGCATCGGAATTAAATACAAAAGGCAAAAAGCCGACTTAAGTACAAGAAGACTGTATCTTCTTACTGTCTATGTTTTGAACCATTCCTGTGACACTAGTTATAGATTCCGATGCTTCACTCCAGGTTTACTGTATCCCTTGGACCTTCTTATTGACGATGAAACACAGAAATTGCATCGGAATTAAATACAAAATGCACAATGCCGACATAAGTACAAGAGCCTGACTCTTCTTACTGACTAAATTTTGAACCCTTCCTGTGACACTAGTTATAGATTCCGATGCTTCACTTCAGGTTTACTGTATCCCTCTGACATTCTTATTGACGATGAAACACAGAAATTGCATCGGAATTAAATGGAAAAGGCACAATGCCGACTGAAGTACAAGAAGACTGACTCTTCTTACTGACTATCCTTTTAACCATTCCTGTTACACTAGTTGTAGATTCCGATGCTACACTTCAGGTTTACTGTATCCCTCTGACTTCTTATTGACGATGAAACACAGAAATTGCATCGGAATTAAGTACAAAAGTCACAATGACGACTTAAGTACTGTCTATGTTTTGAACCATTCCTGTGACACTAGTTATAGATTCCGATGCTTCACTCCAGGTTTACTGTAGCCCTTGGACCTTCTTATTGACGATGAAACACAGAAATTGCATCGGAATTAAATACAAAATGCATAAGGCCGACTTAAGGACAAGAAGACTGACTCTTTTTACTGACTATGTTTTGAACCATTCCTGTGACACTAGATATAGATTCCGATGCTTCACTCCAGGTTTACTGTATCCCTTGGACCTTCTTATTGACGATGAAACACTGAAATTGCATCGGAATTAAATACAAAATGCACTATGCCGACATAAGGACAAGAAGACTGACTCTTCTTACTGACTATGTTTTAAACCATTCCTGTGACACTAGTTATAGATTCTGATGCTTCACTTCAGGTTTACTGTATCCCTCTTTCCTTCTTATTGACGATGAAACACAGAAATTGCATTGGAATTAAATACAAAAAGCACAATGCCGACATAAGTACAAGAAGACTGTACCTTCTTATTGTCTATGATTTGAACCATTCCTGTGACACTAGTTATAGATTCCGACGCTTCACTCCAGGTTTACTGTATCCCTTGGACCCTCTTATTGACGACGAAACACAGAAATTGCATCGGAATTAAATACAAAAGGCACAATGCCGACTTAAGGACAAGAAGACTGACTCTTCCTACTGTCTATGTTTTGAACCATTCCTGTGACACTAGTTATTGTTTCCGATGCTTTACTTCAGGTTTACTGTATCCCTCTGACCTTATTGACGGTGAAACACAGAAATATCATCGGAACTAAATACAAAAGGCACAATACCGACTTAAGTATAAGATGACTGACTCTTCTTACTGTCTATGCTTTGAACCATTCCTGTGACACTAGTTAGCGATTCCGACACTGCACTTCAGGTTTTTTGTATCATTTGGACCTTCTTATTCACGATGAAACACAGAAATTGCATCGAAATTAAATACAAAAGGCACAATGCAGACTTAAGGACAAGAAGACTGACTCTTCTTACTGACCATGCTTTGAACCATTCCTGTGACACTAGTTATAGATTCCGAAGCTTCACTTCAGGTTTACTGCATCCCTCTGACCTTCTTGTTGACGATGATACACAGAAATCGCATCGGAATTAAATACAAAAGGCAAAATGCCGACTTAAGTACAAGAAGACTGACTCTTCTTACTGTCTATGTTTTGAACTATTCCTGTGACACTAGTTATAGATAGCGATGCTTCAGTTCAGGTGTACTGCATCCCTTGGACCTTCTTATCGTCGATGAAACACAGAAATTGCATCGGAATTAAATACAAAATGCACAATGCCGACTTAAGTACTGTCTACGTTTTGAACCATTCCTGAGGCACTAGTTATAGATTCCGATGCTTCACTCCAGGTTTACTGTATCCCTTGGACCTTCGTATTGACCATGAAACACAGAAATTGCATCGGAATAAAATATAAAAGGCACAAGGCCAACTTAAGTACAAGAAGACTGACCATTCTGACTGACTATGTTTTGAACCATTCCAGTGACACTAGTTATAGATTTCGATGCTTCACCTCAGGTTTACTGTATCCCTCTGACCTTCCTATTGACGATGAAACACAGACATTGCATCGGAATTAAATACAAAAGGCACAATGCCGACTTAAGTAAAAGAAGATCGACTTTTCTTACTGTCTATGCTTTGAACCATTCCATTGAGACTAGTTATAGATTCCGATGCTTCACTCCAGGTTTACTGTATCCCTTTGACCTTCTTATTGACGATGAAACACTGAAATTGCATCGGAATTAAATAGAAAAGGCAATATGCCGACTTAAGTACAAGAAGACTGACTCTTCTTACTGACTATGCATTGAACCATTCCTGTGACACTAGTTATAGATTGCGATGCTTCACTTCAGGTTTACTGTATCCCATGGACCTTCTTATTAACGATGAAACACAGAAATTGCATCGGAATTAAATACAAAAGGCACAATGCCGTTTTAGGTACATGAAGACTGACTCTTCTTACTGTCTATGTTTTGAACCATTCCTGTGACACTAGTTATAGATTCCGATGCTACACTCCAGGTTTACTGTATCCCTTGGACCTTCCTATTGACGAAGAAACACAGAAATTGCATCGGAATTAAATACAAAAAGCACAATGCCGACTTAAGGACAAGAAGACTGACTCTACTTACTGACTATGTTTTGAACCATTCCTGTGATATTAGTTATAGTTTCCGAAGCTTCACTTCAGGTTTACTGTATCCCTCTGACCGTCTTTTTGACGATGAAACACAGAAATTGCATCGGAATTAAATACAAAAATCACAATGATGACTCAAGTACAAGAAGACTGTATCTTCTTACTGTCTATGTTTCGAACCATTCCTGTGACACCAGTTATAGATACCGATGCTTCACTTCAGGTTTACTGTATCCCTCTGACCTTCTTATTGACAATAAAACACAGAAATTGCACCGGAATTGAATACAAAAGGCACAATGCCGACTTAAGTACAAGAAGACAGTCACTTCTAACTATATATGATTTGAACCATTCCACTGCCACAAGTTATAGATTCCGATGCTTCACTCCACGTTGACTATATGCCTTGGACCATCTTATTGACGATGAAACACTGAAATTGCATCGGAATTAAATACAAAAGGCAAAATGCCGTCTTAAGTTCAAGAAGACTGACTCGTCCTACTGTCTATGTTTCGAAACATTCCTGAGACACTAGTAATAGATTCCGATGCTTCACTTCAGGTTCACAGTATCCCTCTGACCTTATTGACGATGAAACACAGAAATTGCACCGAATTAAATACAAAAGGCACAATGCCGACTTAAGGGCAGGAAGACTGTCTCTTCTTACTGACTATGTTTTGAGCCATTCCTGTGACACTAGTTATAGATTCCGATGCTTCACTTCAGGTTTACTGTATCCCTCTGACCTTCTTATTGACGATGAAACACAGAAATTGCATCGGAATTAAATACAAAAGGCACAATGCCGACTTAAGGACACGAAGACTGACTCTTCCTACTGTCTATGTTTTGAACCATTCCTGTGACACTAGTTAAAGATTCCAATGCTACACTCCAGGTTTACTGTATCCCTTGGACCTTCTTATTGACGATGAAACGTAGATATTGCATCGGAATAAAATACATAAGGCACAATGCCGACTTCAGGACAAGAAGACTGACTCTTCTTTCTGACTATGTTTTGAACCATTCCTGTGACACTAGTTATAGATTCCTATGCTTCACTTCAGGTTTACTGTATCCCTCAGACCTTCTTATTGACGATGAAACACAGAGATAGCATGGGAATTAAATACAAATGCACAATGCCGACTTAAGTACTGGAAGACTGTATCTTATAACTGTCTATGCTATGAACCATTCCTGTGACACTAGTTATAAATTCCGATGCTTCTCTCCAGGTTTACTCTATCCCTTGGACCTTCGTATTGACGATGGAACACAGAAATTGCATCGGAATTAAATACAAGAGGCACAATGCCAACTTAAGTACAAGAAGACAGACTCTTCTTACTGACTATGTTTTGAACCATTCCTGTGACACTAGTTATAGATTCCGATGCTTCACTTCAGGTTTACTGTATCCCTCTGACCTTCTTATTGAAGATGGAACACAGAAATGGCACCGGAATTAAATACAAAAGGCACAATGCCGACCTAAGTACAAGAAGACTGACTCTTCTTACTGTCTATGCTTTGAACCATTCCATTGACATCAGTTATAGTTTCCGATGCTTCACTTCAGGATTACTGTATAATTTGGAACTTCTTATTGACGATGAAACACGGAAATTACATCGGAATTAAATACAAAAGGCACAATGCCGACTTAAGTACAAAAAAAAAAGACGGACTCTTGTTACTGACTATGTTTTGAACCATTCCTGTGACACTAGTTATAGATTCCGATGTTTCACTTCAGGTGTACTGAATCCCCCTGACCTTCTTATTCACGATGAAACACAGAAATTGTATCGGAATTAAATACAAAAGGCACAATGCCGACTTAAGGACAAGAAGAGAGACTCTTCTTACTGACTATGTTTGAACCATTCCTGTGACACGAGTTATAGATTCCGATGCTTCACTTTAGGTTTACTGTATCCCTCTGACCTTCTTATTCACGATGAAACACAGAAATGGCACCGGAATTAAATACAAAAGGCACAACGCCGACATAAGTACATAAAGTTCGACACTTCTTAGTGACTATGTTTTGAACCATTCCTGTGACACTAGTTATGGATTCCGATGCTTCACTTCAGGTTTACTGTATCCCTTGGAGCATCTTATTGACGATGAAACACAGAAATTGCATCGGAATTAAATACAATAGGCACAATGCCGACTTAAGTACAAGAAGACTGTATCTTCTTGCTGTCTATGTTTTGAACCATTCCTGTAACACTAGTTATAGATTCCGATGCTTCACTTGAGGTTTACTGTATCACTTGGACCTTCTTATTGACGATGAAACATAGAAATTGCAGCGGAATTAAATAAAAAAGGCACAATGCCGCCTTCAGGCAAGAAGACTGACTCTTCTTACTGACTATGTTTTGAACCATTCCTGTGACACTAGTTATAGATTCCGATGCTTCACTGTAGGTCTACTGTATCCCTGGACCTTCTTGTTGACGATGAAACACAGATATGGCATCGGAAGAAAATACAAAAGGCACAATGCCGACTAAAGTACAAGAAGACTGACTCTTCTTACTGACTATGTTTTTAACCATTCCTGAGACACTAGTTTTAGATTCCGATGCTTCACTTCATGTTTACCGTATCCCTCTGACCATCTTATTGACGATGAAATACAGAAATTGCATCGGAATTAAATAAAAAAGGACAATGCCGACATAAGTACAAGAAGACTGACTCTTCTTACTGACTATGTTGTGAACCATTCCTGTGACACTAGTTATATATTCCGATGCTTCACTCCAGGTTTAGTGTACCCCTTGGACCTTCTTATTGACGATGAAACACAGAAATTACATCGGAATTAAATACAAAAGGCACAATGCCGACATATGTACATGAAGACTGACTCTTCTTACTTTCTATGTTTTGAACCCTTCCTGTGACACTAGTTATAGATTCCGAACCTACACTCCAGGTTTACTGTATCCCTTGGACCTTCTTAATGACGATGAAACACAGAAATTGCATCGGAATTAAATACAAAAGGCACAATGCCGACTTAAGGACAAGAAGACTGACTCTTCTTACTGACTATGTTTTGAACCATTCCTGTGACACTAGTTATAGTTTCCGATGCTTTACTTCAGGTTTACTGAATCATTTGGGCCTTCATATTGACGATGACTCACAGAAATTAAATCGGAATTAAATACAAAATGCACAATGCCGACTTAAGTACAAAAAGACTGACTCTTGTTACTGACTATGTTTTGAACCATTCCTGTGACACTAGTTATAGATTCCGATGCTACACTCCAGGCTTACTGTATCCCGTCGACCTTCTTATTGACGATGAAACAAAGAAATTGCATCGGAATTTAATATAAAAGTCACAATGCCGACTCAAGTAAGTGAGGACTGACTCTTCTTACTGGCTATGTTTTGAATCATTCCTGTGACACTAGTTATAGATTCCGATGCTTCACTTCAGGTTTACTGTATCCCTGGTCCTTCTTATTGACGATGAAACACAGAAATTACATCGGAATTAAATACAAAAGGCACAATGCCGACTTAAGTACATGAAGACTGACTCTTCTTACTGACTATGATTTGAACCATTCCTGTGACACCAGTTATAGATACCGATGCTTCACTTCAGGTTTACTGTATCCCTCTGACCTTCTTATTGACAATAAAACACAGAAATTGCACCGGAATTGAATACAAAAGGCACAATGCCGACTTAAGTACAAGAAGACAGTCACTTCTAACTATATATGATTTGAACCATTCCACTGCCACAAGTTATAGATTCCGATGCTTCACTCCACGTTGACTATATGCCTTGGACCATCTTATTGACGATGAAACACTGAAATTGCATCGGAATTAAATACAAAAGGCAAAATGCCGTCTTAAGTTCAAGAAGACTGACTCGTCCTACTGTCTATGTTTCGAAATATTCCTGAGACACTAGTAATAGATTCCGATGCTTCACTTCAGGTTCACAGTATCCCTCTGACCTTATTGACGATGAAACACAGAAATTGCACCGAATTAAATACAAAAGGCACAATGCCGACTTAAGGGCAGGAAGACTGTCTCTTCTTACTGACTATGCTTTGAGCCATTCCTGTGACACTAGTTATAGATTCCGATGCTTCACTTCAGGTTTACTGTATCCCTCTGACCTTCTTATTGACGATGAAACACAGAAATTGCATCGGAATTAAATACAAAAGGCACAATGCCGACTTAAGGACACGAAGACTGACTCTTCCTACTGTCTATGTTTTGAACCATTCCTGTGACACTAGTTATAGATTCCGATGCTTCACTTCAGGTTTACTGTATCCCTTGGACCTTCCTATTGACGATGAAACACAGAAATTGCATCGGAATTAAATACAAACGACAGAATGCCGACTTAAGTACAAGAAGACTGTATCTTCTTACTCTTTATGTTTTGAACCATTCGTTTGACACTAGTTACAGATTTCGATGCTTCACTTCAGGTTTACTGTATCCCTCTGACCTTCTTATTGACGATGAAACACAGAAATTGCGTCGGGGTTAAATACAAAAGGCACAATGCCGAGTTAAGTACAAGAAGACTGACTCTTATTTCTGACTATGATTTGACCCACTCCTGTGACACTAGTTATAGATTCCAATGCTACACTCCAGGTTTACTGTATCCCTTGGACCTTCTTATTGACGATGAAACGTAGATATTGCATCGGAATAAAATACATAAGGCACAATGCCGACTTCAGGACAAGAAGACTGACTCTTCTTTCTGACTATGTTTTGAACCATTCCTGTGACACTAGTTATAGATTCCTATGCTTCACTTCAGGTTTACTGTATCCCTCAGACCTTCTTATTGACGATGAAACACAGAGATAGCATGGGAATTAAATACAAATGCACAATGCCGACTTAAGTACAGGAAGACTGTATCTTATAACTGTCTATGCTATGAAGCATTCCTGTGACACTAGTTATAAATTCCGATGCTTCTCTCCAGGTTTACTCTATCCCTTGGACCTTCGTATTGACGATGGAACACAGAAATTGCATCGGAATTAAATACAAGAGGCACAATGCCAACTTAAGTACAAGAAGACAGACTCTTCTTACTGACTATGTTTTGAACCATTCCTGTGACACTAGTTATAGATTCCGATGCTTCACTTCTGGTTTACTGTATCCCTCTGACCTTCTTATTGAAGATGGAACACAGAAATTGCATCGGAATTAAATGCAAAAGGCACAATGCCGACTTAAGTACAAAAAAAAAAGACTGACTCTTCTTACTGACTATGTTTGAACCATTCCTGTGACACGAGTTATAGATTCCGATGCTTCACTTTAGGTTTACTGTATCCCTCTGACCTTCTTATTCACGATGAAACACAGAAATGGCACCGGAATTAAATACAAAAGGCACAACGCCGACATAAGTACATAAAGTTCGACACTTCTTAGTGACTATGTTTTGAACCATTCCTGTGACACTAGTTATGGATTCCGATGCTTCACTTCAGGTTTACTGTATCCCTTGGAGCATCTTATTGACGATGAAACACAGAAATTGCATCGGAATTAAATACAATAGGCACAATGCCGACTTAAGTACAAGAAGACTGTATCTTCTTGCTGTCTATGTTTTGAACCATTCCTGTAACACTAGTTATAGATTCCGATGCTTCACTTGAGGTTTACTGTAATCCCTTGGACCTTCTTATTGACGATGAAACACAGAAATTGCAGCGGAATTAAATAAAAAAGGCACAATGCCGCCTTCAGGACAAGAAGACTGACTCTTCTTACTGACTATGTTTTGAACCATTCCTGTGACACTAGTTATAGATTCCGATGCTTCACTGTAGGTCTACTGTATCCCTGGACCTTCTTGTTGACGATGAAACACAGATATGGCATCGGAAGAAAATACAAAAGGCACAATGCCGACTAAAGTACAAGAAGACTGACTCTTCTTACTGACTATGTTTTGAACCATTCCTGAGACACTAGTTTTAGATTCCGATGCTTCACTTCATGTTTACCGTATCCCTCTGACCATCTTATTGACGATGAAACACAGAAATTGCATCGGAATTAAATAAAAAAGGACAATGCCGACATAAGTACAAGAAGACTGACTCTTCTTACTGACTATGTTTTGAACCATTCCTGTGACACTAGTTATAGTTTCCGATGCTTTACTTCAGGTTTACTGTATCCCATGGACCTTCTTATTGACGATGAAACACAAAATTGCATCGGAATTTACGACAAAAGTCACAATGCCGACTCAAGTACAAGAAGACTGACTCCTCTTACTGACTATGTTTTGAACCATTCCTGTGTCACTAGTTATTGATTCCGATGATTCACTGCAGGTTTACTGTATCCCTGGACCTTCTTATTGACGATGAAACACAGAAATTGCATCGGAATTAAATGCAAAAGGCACAATGCCGTCTTAGGTACATGAAGACTGCCACTTCTTACTGTCTATGTTTTGAATCATTCCTGTGACACTAGTTATAGATTCCGATGCTACACTCACGGTTTACTGTATCCCTTGGACCTTCTTATTGACGATGAAACACAGAAATGGCATTGGAAGAAAATACAAAAAGCACAATGCCGACTTAAGTACAAGAAGACTGACTCTTCTTACTGACTATGTTTTGAACCATTCCTGTGACACTAGTTATAGTTTCCGATGCTTTACTTCAGGTTTACTGTATCATTTGGGCCTTCATATTGACGATGACTCACAGAAATTAAATCGGAATTAAATACAAAATGCACAATGCCGACTTAAGTACAAAAAGACTGACTCTTGTTACTGACTATGTTTTGAACCATTCCTGTGACACTAGTTATAGATTCCGATGCTACACTCCAGGCTTACTGTATCCCGTGGACCTTCTTATTGACGATGAAACAAAGAAATTGCATCGGAATTTAATATAAAAGTCACAATGCCGACTCAAGTACAAGAGGACTGACTCTTCTTACTGGCTATGTTTTGAATCATTCCTGTGACACTAGTTATAGATTCCGATGCTTCACTTCAGGTTTACTGTATCCCTGGTCCTTCTTATTGACGATGAAACACAGAAATTACATCGGAATTAAATACAAAAGGCACAATGCCGACTTAAGTACATGAAGACTGACTCTTCTTACTGACTATGATTTGAACCATTCCTGTGACACTAGTTATAGATTAGGATGCTTCACTTCAGGTTTACTGTATCCCTTGGACCTTCTTGTTGACGATGAAACACAGATATTGCATCGGAATTAAATACAAAAGGCACAATGCCGTCTTAGGTACATGAAGACTGCCACTTCTTACTGTCTATGTTTTGAATCATTCCTGTGACACTAGTTATAGATTCCGATGCTACACTCACGGTTTACTGTATCCCTTGGACCTTCTTATTGACGATGAAACACAGAAATGGCATTGGAAGAAAATACAAAAAGCACAATGCCGACTTAAGTACAAGAAGACTGACTCTTCTTACTGACTATGTTTTTAACCATTCCTGTGACACTAGTTATAGATTCCGATGCTACACTCCAGGTTTACTGTATCCCATGGACCTTCTTATTGACGATGAAACACAGAAATTGCATCGGAATTTACGACAAAAGTCACAATGCCGACTCAAGTACAAGAAGACTGACTCCTCTTACTGACTATGTTTTGAACCATTCCTGTGTCACTAGTTATTGATTCCGATGATTCACTGCAGGTTTACTGTATCCCTGGACCTTCTTATTGACGATGAAACACAGAAATTGCATCGGAATTAAATGCAAAAGGCACAATGCCGACTTAAGTACATGAAGACTGACTCTTCTAACTGACTATGATTTGAACCATTCCTGTGACACTAGTTATACATTAGGATGCTTCACTTCAGGTTTACTCTATCCCATGGACCTTCTTGTTGACGATGAAACACAGATATTGCATCGGAATTAAATACAAAAGGCACAATGCCGACTTAGGTACATGAAGACTGACTCTTCTTACTTTCTATGTTTTGAACGCTTCCTGTGACACTAGTTATAGATTCCGAAGCTACACTCCAGGTTAACTGTATCACTTGGACCTTCTTATTGACGATGAAACACAGAAATTGCATCGGAATTAAATTCAAAATGCACAATGCCGCCTTCAGGACAAGAAGACTGACTCTTCCTACTGACTATGTTTTGAACCATTCCTGTGACACTAGTTATATATTCCGATGCTTCACTCCAGGATTAGTGTACCCCTTGGACATTCTTATTGACGATGAAACACAGAAATGGCATCGGAATTAAATACAAAAGGCACAATGACGACTTAGGTACATGAAGACTGACTCCTCTTACTTTCTATGTTTTGAACCCTTCCTGTGACACTAGTTATAGTTTCCGAAGCTACACTCCAGGTTTACTGTATCCCTTGGACCTTCATATTGACGATGAAACAAAGATATTGCATCGGAATTAAATACAAAAGGCACAATGCCGACTTAAGGACAAGAAGACTGACTCTTCTTACTGACTATGTTTTGAACCATTCCTGTGACACTAGTTATAGATTCCGATGCTTCATTTCAGGTTTACTGTATCACTTGGACCTTCTTGTTGACGATGAAACACAGATATTGCATCGGAATTAAATGCAAAAGGCACATGCCGATTTCGGTACATGAAGACTGACTCTTCTTACTGTCTATGTTTTGAACAATTCCTGTGACACTAGGTATAGATTCCGATGCTACACTCCAGATTAACAGTATCCCTTGGACCTTCTAATTGACGATGAAACACAGAAATGGCATCGGAAGAAAATTCAAAAGGCACAATGCCGACTTAAGTACAAGAAGACTGACTCTTCTTACTGACTATGGTTTGAACCATTCCTGAGACACTAGTTTTAGATTCCGATGCTACACTCCAGGTTTACTGTATCCCATGGACCTTCTTATTGACGATGAAACAAAGAAATTGCATCGGAATTAAATATAAAAGTCACAATGCCGACTCAAGTACAAGAGGACTGACTCTTCTTACTGACTATGTTTTGAACCATTCCTGTGACACTAGTTATAGATTCCGATGCTTCACTTCAGGTTTACTGTATCCCTAGTCCTTCTTATTGACGATGAAACACAGAAATTACATCGGAATTAAATACAAAAGGCACAATGCCGACTTAAGTACATGAAGACTGACTCTTCTTACTGACTGTGATTTGAACCATTCCAGTGACACTAGTTATAGATTAGGATGCTTCACTTCAGGTTTACTGTATCCCTTGGACCTTCTTGTTGACGATGAAACACAGATATTGCATCGGAATTAAATACAAAAGGCACAATGCCGGCTTAGGTACATGAAGACTGACTCTTCTTACTGTCTATGTTTTGAATCATTCCTGTGACACTAGTTATAGATTCCGATGCTACACTCACGGTTTACTGTATCCGTTGGACCTTCTTATTGACGATGAAACACAGAAATGGCATTGGAAGAAAATACAAAAGACACAATGCCGACTTAAGTACAAGAAGACTGACTCTTCTTACTGGCTATGCTTTTAACCATTCCTGTGACACTAGTTATAGATTCCGATGCTTGACTTCAGGTTTACTGTATCCCTGGACCTTCTTATTGACGATGAAACACAGAAATTGCATCGGAATTAAATCCAAAAGGCACAATGCCGACTTAAGTACATGAAGACTGACTCTTCTTACTGACTATGATTTGAACCATTCGTGTGACACTAGTTATAGATTAGGATGCTTCACTTCAGGTTTACTGTATCCCTTGGACCTTCTTGTTGACGATGAAACACAGATATTGCATCGGAATTAAATGCAAAAGGCACAATGCCGACTTCGGTACATGAAGACTGACTCTTCTTACTGTCTATGTTTTGAACAATTCCTGTGACACTAGGTATAGATTCCGATGCTACACTCCAGGTTAACAGGATCCCTTGGACCTTCTTATTGACGATGAAACACAGAAATGGCATCGGAAGTAAATACAAAAGGCACAATGCGCGACTTAAGTACAACAAGACTGACTCTTCTTACTGACTATGCTTTGAACCATTCCTGTGTCACTAGTTATTGATTCCGATGATTCACTGCAGGTTTACTGTATCCCTGGACCTTCTTATTGACGATGAAACACAGAAATTGCATCGGAATTAAATACAAAAGGCACAATGCCGACTTAAGTACATGAAGACTGACTCTTCTTACTGACTATGATTTGAACCATTCCTGTGACACTAGTTACACATTAGGATGCTTCACTTCAGGTTTACTCTATCCCTTGGACCTTCTTGTTGACGATGAAACACTGATATTGCATCGGAATTAAATACAAAAGGCACAATGCCGACTTAGGTACATGAAGACTGACTCCTCTTATTTTCTATGTTTTGAACGCTTCCTGTGACACTAGTTATAGATTCCGAAGCTACACTCCAGGTTTACTGTATCCCTTGGACCTTCTTATTGACGATGAAACACAGAAATTGCATCGGAATTAAATACAAAATGCACAATGCCGCCTTCAGGACAAGAATACTGACTCTTCCTACTGACTATGTTTTGAACCATTCCTGTGACACTAGTTATATATTCCGATGCTTCACTCCAGGTTTAGTGTACCCCTTGGACATTCTTATTGACGATGAAACACAGAAATTGCATCGGAATTAAATACAAAAGGCACAATGCCGACTCAAGTACAAGAGGACTGACTCTTCTTACTGACTATTTTTTGAACCATTCCTGTGACACTAGTTATAGATTCCGATGCTTCACTTCAGGTTTACTGTATCCCTGGTCCTTCTTATTGACGATGAAACACAGAAATTACATCGGAATTAATTACAAAAGGCACAATGCCGACTTAAGTATATGAAGACTGACTCTTCTTACTGACTATGATTTGAACCATTCCTGTGACACTAGTTATAGATTAGGATGCTTCACTTCAGGTTTACTGTATCCCTTGGACCTTCTTGTTCACGATGAAACACAGATATTGCATCGGATTTATATACAAAAGGCACAATGGCGACTTAGGTACATGAAGACTGACTCTTCTTACTGTCTATGTTTTGAATCATTCCTGTGACACTAGTTATAGATTCCGATGCTACACTCACGGTTTACTGTATCCCTTGGACCTTCTTATTGACGATGAAACACAGAAATGGCATTGGAAGAAAATACAGAAGGCACAATACCGACTTAAGTACAAGAAGACTGACTCTTCTTACTGACTATGCTTTTAACCATTCCTGTGACACTAGTTATAGATTCCGATGCTACACTCCAGGTTTACTGTATCCCATGGACCTTCTTATTGACGATGAAACACAGAAATTGCATCGGAATTTACGACAAAAGTCACAATGCCGACTCAAGTACAAGAAGACTGACTCTTCTTACTGACTATGTTTTGAACCATTCCTGTGTCACTAGTTAATGATTCCGGTGATTCACTGCAGGTTTACTCTATCCCTGGACCTTCTCATTGACGATGAAACACAGAAATTGCATCGGAATTAAATACAAAAGGCACAATGCCGACTTAAGTACATGAAGACTGACTCTTCTTACTGACTATGATTTGAACCATTCTTGTGACAATAGTTATACATTAGGATGCTTCACTTCAGGTTTACTCTATCCCTTGGACCTTCTTGTTGACGATGAAAAACAGATATTGCATCGGAATTAAATACAAAAGGCACAATGCCGACTTAGGTACATGAAGACTGACTCTTCTTACTTTCTATGTTTTGAACCCTTCCTGTGACACTAGTTATAGATTCCGAAGCTACACTCCAGGTTTACTGTATCCCTTGGACCTTCTTATTGACGATGAAACACAGAAATTGCATCGGAATTAAATACAAAATGCACAATGCCGCCTTCAGGACAAGAAGACTGACTCTTCCTACTGACTATGTTTTGAACCATTCCTGTGACACTAGTTATATATTCCGATGCTTCACTCCAGGTTTAGTGTACCCCTTGGACATTCTTATTGACGATGAAACACAGAAATTGCATCGGAATTAAATACAAAAGGCACAATGCCGACATAGGTACATGAAGACTGACTCTTCTTACATTCTATGTTTTGAACCCTTCCTGTGACACTAGTTATAGTTTCCGAAGCTACACTCCAGGTTTACTGTATCCCTTGGACCTTCTTATTGACGATGAAACAAAGATATTGCATCGGAATTAAATACAAAAGGCACAATGCCGACTTAAGGACAAGAAGACTGACTCTTCTTACTGACTATGTTTGAACCATTCCTGTGACACTAGTTATAGATTCCGATGCTTCACCTCAGGTTTACTGTATCATTTGGACCTTCTTATTGACGTTGACTCACAGAAATTACATCGGAATTAAATACAAAATGCACAATGCCGACTTAAGTACAAAAAGACTGACTCCTGTTACTGACTATGTTTTGAACCATTCCTGTGACACTAGTTATAGATTCCGATGCTTCACTTCAGGGTTACTGAATCGTTCGGACCTTCTTATTTACGATGAAACACAGAAATTGTATCGGAATTAAATACAAAAGGCACAATGCCGACTTAAGGACAAGAAAACTGACTCTTCTTACTGACTATGTTTGAACCATTCCTGTGACCCTAGTTATAGTTTCCGATGCTTCACTTCAGGTTTACTGTATCCCTCTGACCTTCTTATTGACGATGAAACACAGAAATGGCACCGGAATTAAATACAAAAGGCACAATGCCGACATAAGTACATAAAGACCGACTCTTCTTAGTGACTATGCTTTGAACCATTCCTGTGACACTAGTTATGGATTCCGATGCTTCACTTCAGGTTTACTGTATCCCTTGGAGCATCTTATTGACGATGAAACACAGAAATTGCATCGGAATTAAATACAAAAGGCACAATGCCGACTTAAGTACAAGGAGACTGTATCTTCTTGCTGTCTATGTTTTGAACCATTCCTGTGACACTAGTTATAGATTCCGATGCTACACTTGAGGTTTACTGCATCCCTTGGACCTTCTTATTGACGATGAAACACAGAAATTGCAGCGGAATTAAATGAAAAAGGCACAATGCCGCCTTCAGGACAAGAAGACTGACTCTTCTTGCTGACTATGTTTTGAACCATTCCTGTGACACTAGTTATAGATTCCGATGCTTCACTTCAAAATTACTGTATCCCTGGACCTTCTTATTGTTGATGAAACACAGAAATTGCATCGGAATTAAATACAAAAGGCACAATGCCGACTTAAGTACATGAAGACTGACTCTTCTTACTGACTACGGATTGAACCATTCCTGTGACACTAGTTATAGATTAGGATCCTTCACATCAGGTTTACTGTATCCCTGGGACCTTCTTGTTGACGATGAAACACAGAAATTGCATCGGAATTAAATGCAAAAGGCACAATGTCGACTTCGGTACATGAAGACTGACTCTTCTTACTGTCTATGTTTTGACCATTCCTGTGACACTAATTATAGATTCCGATGCTACACTCCAGGTTTACTGTATCCCTTGGACCTTCTTATTGACGATGCATCACAGAAATGGCATCGGAAGAAAATACAAAAGGCAAAATGCCGACTTAAGTACAAGAAGACTGACTCTTCTTACTGACTATGTTTTGAATCATTCCTGAGACACTAGTTTTAGATTCCGATGCTACACTCCAGGTTTACTGTATCCCATGGACCTTCTTATTGACGATGAAACAAAGAAATTGCATCGGATTTTAATACAAAAGTCACAATGCCGACCCAAGTACACGAAGACTGACTCTTCCTACTGACTATGTTTTGAACCATTCCTGTGACACTAGTTATAGATTCCGATGCTTCACTTCAGGTTTACTGTATCCCTGGACCTTCTTATTGACTATGAAACACAGAAATTGCATCGCAATTAAATGCAAAAGGCACAATGTCGACTTCGGTACATGAAGACTGACTCTTCTTACTGTCTATGTTTTGACCATTCCTGTGACACTAATTATAGATTCCGATGCTACACTCCAGGTTTACTGTATCCCTTGGACCTTCTTATTGACGATGCATCACAGAAATGGCATCGGAAGAAAATACAAAAGGCAAAATGCCGACTTAAGTACAAGAAGACTGACTCTTCTTACTGACTATGTTTTGAATCATTCCTGAGACACTAGTTTTAGATTCCGATGCTACACTCCAGGTTTACTGTATCCCATGGACCTTCTTATTGACGATGAAACAAAGAAATTGCATCGGATTTTAATACAAAAGTCACAATGCCGACCCAAGTACACGAAGACTGACTCTTCTTACTGTCTATGTTTTGAACCATTCCTGTGACACTAGTTATAGATTCCGATGCTTCACTTTAGGTTTACTGTATCCCTGGACCTTCTTATTGACGATGAAACACAGAAATAGCATCGGAATTAAATACAAAAGGCACAATGCCGACTTAGGTACATGAAGACTGACTCTTCTTACTGTCTATGTTTTGAACCATTCCTGTGACACTAGTTATAGATTCCGATGCTACACTCCAGGTTTACTGTATCGTTTGGACCTTCTTGTTGACGATGAGACACAGAAATAGCATCGGAATTAAATACAAAAGGCACAATGCCGACTTAAGTACATGAAGACTGACTTTTCTTACTGACTATGATTTGAACCATTCCTGTGACTCTAGTTATAGATTAGGATGCTTCAATTCAGGTTTACTGTATCCCTTGGACCTTCTTGTTGACGATGAAACACAGAAATTGCATCGGAATTTAATACAAAAGACACAATGCCGACTCAAGTACAAGAAGACTGACTCTTCTAACAGACTATGTTTTGAACCATTCTTGTGACACCAGTTATAGATTCCGATGCTTCACTTCAGGTTTACTGTATCCCTGGACCTTCTTATTGACTATGAAACACAGAAATTGCATCGCAATTAAATACAAAAGGCACAATGCCGACTTAAGTACATGAAGACTGACTCTTCTCACTGACTATGTTTTGAACCTTTCGTCTGACACTAGTAATAGATTCCCATGCTTCACTTCAGGTTTACTGTATCCCGTGGACCTTCTTATTGACGATAAAACACACAAATTGCATCGGAATTAAATATAAAAAGCACAAAGCCAAATAAGTACATGAAGACTGACTCTTCTTACTGACTATGCTTTGAACCATTTCTCTGACACTAGTTATAGATTCCGATGCTTCACTTCAGGTTTACTGTATCGTTTGGACCTTCTTGTTGACGAAGAGACACAGAAATTGCATCGGAATTTAATACAAAAGGCACAATGGTGACTTAAGTACATGAAGACCGACTCTTCTTACTGACTATGTTTTGAACCATTCGTGTGACACTAGTTATAGATTCCGATGCTTCACTTCAGGTTTACTGTATCCCTTGGACCTTCTTATTGACGATGAAACACAGATATTGCATCAGAATTAAATACAAAAGGCACAATGCCGACTTAAGTACTGTCTGTGTTTTGAAGCATTCCTGTGCCAGTAGTTATAGATTCCGATGCTTCACTCCAGGTTTACTGTATCCCTTGGACCTTCTTATTGACGATGAAACACTGAAATTGCATCGGAATGAAATAGAAAAGGCACATTGCCGACTTAAGTACAAGAAGACTCACTCTTCTTACTGACTATGTTTTGAACCAATCTTGTGACACTAGTTATAGATTCCGATGCTTCACTTCACATTTACTGTATCCCTTGGATCTTCATTTTGACGATGAAATACAGAAATTGCATCGGAATTAAATACAAAAGGCACAATGCCAACTTAAGTACATAAAGACTGACTCTTCTTACTGACTATGTTTTGAACCATTCCTGTGCCACTAGTTATAGATTCCAATGCTACACTCTAGGTTTACTGTATCCCTTGGACCTTCTTATTGACGATGAAACACAGATATTGCATCGGAATTAAATACAAAAGGCACAATGCCGACTTAAGGACAAGAAGATTGACTCTTCTTTCTGACTATGTTTTGAACCATTCCTGTGACACTAGTTATAGATTCCGATGCTTTACTTCAGGTTTACTATATCCCTCTGACCTTCTTATTGACGATGAAACACAGAGATAGCATGGGAATTAAATACAAAAGGCACAATGCCGACCTAAGTACAAGAAGACTGACTCTTCTTACTGTCTATGATTTGAACCACTCCATTGACACTAGTTATAGATTCCGATGCTTCACTTCAGGTGTACTGTATCCCTCTGACATTCTCATTGACGATGAAACACAGAAATTGCATCGGAATTAAATAGAAAAGACACAATGGCGACTTAAGTACAAGAAGACTGACTCTTCTTACTGTCTATGTTTCGAACCATTCCTGTGACACTAGTTATAGATTCCGATGCTTGACTTCAGTTTTACTTTATCCCTACGACCTTCTTATTCACGATGAAACACAGAAATTGTATCGGAATTAAATACGAAAGGCACAATGCCGACTTAAGGACAAGAAGACTGACTCTTCTTACTGACTATGTTTGAACCATTCCTGTGACACTAGTTATAGATTCCGGTGCTTCACTTTAGGTTGACTGTATCCCTCTGACCTTCTTATTGACGATGAAACACAGAAATGGCACCGGAATTAAATACAAAAGTCACAATGCCGACTTAAGTACATAAAGTTCGACACTTCTTAGTGACTATGTTTTGAACCATTCCTGTGACACTAGTTATGGATTCCGATGCTTCACTTCAGGTTTACTGTATCCCCTGGAGCATCTTATTGTCGATGAAACACAGTTATTGCATCGGAATTAAATACAATAGGCACAATGCCGACTTAAGTACAAGAAGACTGACTCTTCTTACTGACTATGCTTTTAACCATTCCTGTGACACTAGTTATAGATTCCGATGCTACACTCCAGGTTTACTGTATCCCATGGACCTTCTTATTGATGATGAAACACAGAAATTGCATCGGAATTTACGACAAAAGTCACAATGCCGACTCAAGTGCAAGAAGACTGACTCTTCTTACTGACTATGTTTTGAACCATTCCTGTGTCACTAGTTATTGATTCCGATGATTCACTGCAGGTTTACTGTATCCCTGGACCTTCTTACTGACGATGAAACACAGAAATTGCATCGGAATTAAATACAAAAGGCACAATGCCGACTTAAGTACATGAAGACTGACTCTTCTTACTGACTATGATTTGAACCATTCCTGTGACACTAGTTATACATTAGGATGCTTCACTTCAGGTTTACTCTATACCTTGGACCTTCTTGTTGACGATGAAATACAGATATTGCATCGGAATTAAATACAAAAGGCACAATGCTGACTTGGGTACATGAAGACTGACTCTTCTTACTTTCTATGTTTTGAACCCTTCCTGTGACACTAGTTATAGATTCCGAAGCTACACTCCAGGTTTACTGTATCCCTTGGACCTTCTTATTGAGGATGAAACACAGAAATTGCTTCGGAATTAAATACAAAATGCACAATGCCGCCTTCAGAACAAGAAGACTGACTCTTCCTACTGACTATGTTTTGAACCATTCCTGTGACACTAGTTATATATTCCGATGCTTCACTCCAGGTTTAGTGTACCCCTTGGACATTCTTATTGACGATGAAACACAGAAATTGCATCGGAATTAAATACAAAAGGCACAATGCCGACATAGGTACATGAAGACTGACTCTTCTTACATTCTATGTTTTGAACCCTTCCTGTGACACTAGTTATAGTTTCCGAAGCTACACGCAAGGTTTACTGTATCCCTTGGACCTTCTTATTGACGATGAAACAAAGAAATTGCATCGGAATTAAATACAAAAGGCACAATGCCGACTTAAGGACAAGAAGACTGACTTTTCTTACTGACTATGTTTGAACCATTCCTGTGACACTAGTTATAGATTCCGATGCTTCACTTCAGGTTTACTGTATCATTTGGACCTTCTTATTGACGATGACTCACAGAAATTACATCGGAATTAAATACAAAATGCACAATGCCGACTTAAGTACAAAAAGACTGACTCCTGTTACTGACTATGTTTTGAACCATTCCTGTGACACTAGTTATAGATTCCGATGCTTCACTTCAGGGTTACTGAATCGCTCGGACCTTCTTATTTACGATGAAACACAGATATTGTATCAGAATTATATACAAAAGGCACAATGGCGACTTAAGGACAAGAAGACTGACTCTTCTTACTGGCTATGTTTGAACCATTCCTGTGACCCTAGTTATAGTTTCCGATGCTTCACTTCAGGTTTACTGTATCCCTCTGACGTTCTTATTGACGATGAAACACAGAAATGGCACCGGAATTAAATACAAAAGGCACAATGCCGACATAAGTACATAAAGACCGACTCTTCTTAGTGACTATGTTTTGAACCATTCCTGTGACACTAGTTATGGATTGCGATGCTTCACTTCAGGTTTACTGTATCCCTTGGAGCATCTTATTGACGATGAAACACAGAAATTGCATCGGAATTAAATACAAAAGGCACAATGCCGATTTAAGTACAAGGAGACTGTATCTTCTTGCTGTCTATGTTTTGAACCACTCCTGTGACACTAGTTATAGATTCCGATGCTTCACTTGAGGTTTACTGTATCCCTTGGACCTTCTTATTGACGATGAAACACAGAAATTGCAGCGGAAGTAAATGAAAAAAGCACAATGTCGCCTTCAGGACAAGAAGACTTACTCTTCTTACTGACTATGTTTTGAACCATTCCTGTGACACTAGTTATAGATTCCGATGCTTCACTTCAAAATTACTGTATCCCTGGACCTTCTTATTGTTGATGAAACACAGAAATTGCATCGGAATTAAATACAAAAGGCACAATGCCGACTTAAGTACATGAAGACTGACTCTCCTTACTGACTACGGATTGAACCATTCCTGTGACACTAGTTATAGATTAGGATGCTTCACTTCAGGTTTACTGTATCCCTGGGACCTTCTTGTTGACGATGAAACACAGATATTGCATCGGAATTAAATGCAAAAGGCACAATGTCGACTTCGGTACATGAAGACTGACTCTTCTTACTGTCTATGTTTTTTACATTCCTGTGACACTAGTTATAGATTCCGATGCTACACTCCAGGTTTACTGTATCCCTTGGACCTTCTTATTGACGATGCATCACAGAAATGGCATCGGAAAAAAATACAAAAGGCAAAATGCCGACTTAAGTACAAGAAGACTGACTCCTCTTACTGACTATGTTTTGAATCATTCCTGAGACACTAGTTTTAGATTCCGATGCTACACTCCAGGTTTACTGTATCCCATGGACCTTATTATTGACGATGAAACAAAGAAATTGCATCGGAATTTAATACAAAAGTCACAATGCCGACTCAAGTACACGAAGACTGACTCTTCTTACTGACTATGTTTTGAACCATTCCTGTGACACTAGTTATAGGTTCCGATGCTTCACTTTAGGTTTCGTGTATCCCTGGACCTTCTTATTGACGATGAAACACAGAAATAGCATCGGAATTAAATACAATAGGCACAATGCCGACTTAAGTACATGAAGACTGACTTTTCATACTGACTATGATTTGAACCATTCCTGTGACACTAGTTATAGATTAGGATGCTTCAATTCAGGTTTACTGTATCCCTTGGACCTTCTTGTTGATGATGAAACACAGATATTGCATCGGAATTACATTCAAAAGGCACAATGGCGACTCAGGTACATGAAGACTGACTCTTCTTACTGTCTATGTTTTGACCCATTCCTGTGACACTAGTTATATATTCCGATGCTACACTCCAGGTTTACTGTATCCCTTGGACCTTCTTATTGACGATGAAACACAGAAATGGCATCGGAAGAAAATACAAAAGTCACAATGCCGACTTAAGAACAAGAAGACTGACTCTTCTTACTGACTATGTTTTGAACCATTCCTATGACACTAGTTATAGATTCCGATGCTACACTCCAGGTTTACTGTATCCCATGGACTTTCTTATTGACGATGAAACACAGAAAATGCATTGGAATTTAATACAAAAGTCACAATGCCGACTCAAGTACAAGAAGACTGACTCTTCTTACAGTCTATGTTTTGAACCATTCCTGTGACACTAGTTATAGATTCCGATGCTACACTCCAGGTTTACTGTATCACTTGGACCTTCTTATTGACGATGAAACACAGAAATGGCATCGGAACAAAATACAAAAGGCACAATGCCGGCTTAGGTACAAGAGGACTGACTGTTCTTACTGACTATGTTTTGAACCATTCCTGTGACACTAGTTATAGATTCCGATGCTACACTCCAGGTTTACTGTATCCCATGGACTTTCTTATTGACGATGAAACACAGAAATTGCGTCGGAATTTAATACAAAAGACACAATGCCGACTCAAGTACAAGAAGACTGACTCTTCTAACAGACTAGGTTTTGACCCATTCTTGTGACACTAGTTATAGATTCCGATGCTTCACTTCAGGTTTACTGTATCCCTGGACCTTCTTATTGACTATGAAACACAGAAATTGCATCGCAAATAAATACAAAAGGCACAATGCCGACTTAAGTACATGAAGACTGACTCTTCTCACTGACTATGTTTTGAACCTTTCGTCTGACACTAGTTATAGATTCCCATGCTTCACTTCAGGTTTACTGTATGCCGTGGACCTTCTTATTGACGATAAAACACACAAATTGCATCGGAAATAAATACAAAAAGCACAATGCCGAATAAGTACATGAAGACTGACTCTTCTCGCTGACTATGCTTTGAACCATTTCTCTGACACTAGTTATAGATTCCGATGCTTCACTTCAGGTTTACTGTATCGTTTGGACCTTCTTGTTGACGATGAGACACAGAAATTGCATCGGAATTTAATACAAAAGGCACAATGGTGACTTAAGTACATGAAGACCGACTCTTCTTACTGACTATGTTTGAACCATTCGTGTGACACTAGTTATAGATTCCGATGCTTCACTTCAGGTTTACTGTATCCCTTGGACCTTCTTATTGACGATGAAACACAGAAATTGCATCAGAATTAAATACAAAAGGCACAATGCCGACTTAAGTACTGTCTGTGTTTTGAAGCATTCCTGTGCCAGTAGTTATAGATTCCGATGCTTGACTCCAGGTTTACTGTATCCCTTGGACCTTCTTATTGACGATGAAACACTGAAATTGCATCGGAATTAAATAGAAAAGGCACATTGCCGACTTAAGTACAAGAAGACTCACTCTTCTTACTGACTATGTTTTGAACCAATCTTGTGACACTAGTTATAGATTCCGATGCTTCACTTCACATTTACTGTATCCCTTGGATCTTCTTTTTGACGATGAAATACAGAAATTGCATCGGAATTAAATACAAAAGGCACAATGCCGACTTAAGGACAAGAAGATTGACTCTTCTTTCTGACTATGTTTTGAACCATTCCTGTGACACTAGTTATAGATTCCGATGCTTCACTTCAGGTTTACAATATCCCTCTGACCTTCTTATTGACGATGAAACACAGAGATAGCATGGGAATTAAATACAAAAGGCACAATGCCGACTTAAGTACAGGAAGACTGTATCTCATTACTGTCTATGCGTTGAACCATCCCTGTGACACTAGTTATAGATTCCGATGCTTCTCTCCAGTTTTACTGTATCCCTTGGACTATCTTATTGACGATGGAACACAGAAATTGCATCGGAATTAAATACAAGAGGCACAATGCCGACTTAAGTACAAGAAGACTGACTCTTCTTACTGTCTATGTTTTGAACCATTCCTGTGACACTAGTTATATATTCCGATGCTTGACTTCAGGTTTACTGTATCCCTACGACCTTCTTATTCGCGATGAAACACAGAAATTGTATCGGAATGAAATACGAAAGGCACAATGCCGACTTAAGGACAAGAAGACTGACTCTTCTCACTGACTATGTTTGAACTATTCCTGTGACACTAGTTATAGATTCCGGTGCTTCACTTTAGGTTGACTATATCCCTCTGACCTTCTTATTGACGATGAAACACAGAAATGGCAAAGGAATTAAATACAAAAGGCACAATGCCGACTTAAGTACATAAAGTTCGACACTTCTTAGTGACTATGTTTTGAACCATTCCTGTGACACTAGTTATGGATTCCGATGCTTCACTTCAGGTTTACTGTATCCCTTGGAGCATCTTCTTGTCGATGAAACACAGAAATTGCATCGGAATTAAATACAATAGGCTCAATGCCGACTTAAGTACAAGAAGACTGTATCTTCTTGCTGTCTATGCCTTGATCCATTCCTGTGACACTAGTTATAGATTCCGATGCTTCACTTGAGGTTTACTGTATCCCTTGGACCTTCTTAATGACGATGAAACACAGAAATTGCAGCGGAATTAAATAAAAAAGGCACAATGCAGCCATCAGGACAAGAAGACTGACTCTTCTTACTGACTATGTTTTGAACCATTCCTGTGACACTAGTTATAGATTCCGATGCTTCACTTCAGGTTTACTGTATCCCTGGACCTTCTTATTGACGATGAAACACAGAAATTGCATCGGAATTAAATACAAAAGGCAAAATGCCGACTTAAGTAGATGAAGACTGACTCTTCTTACTGACTATGATTTGAACCATTCCTGTGACACTAGTTATAGATTAGGATCTTCACTTCAGGTTTACTGTATCCCTTGGACCTTCTTGTTGACGATGAAACACAGATATTGCATCGGAATTAAATGCAAAAGGCACAATGCTGGCTTCGGTACATGAAGACTGACTCTTCTTACTGTCTATGTTTTGAACCATTCCTGTGACACTAGTTATAGATTCCGATGCTACACTCCAGGTTTACTGTATCCCTTGGTCCTTCTTATTGACGATGAAACACAGATATGGCATCGGAAGAAAATACAAGAAGCACAATGCCGACTTACGTACAAGAAGACTGACTCTTCTTACTGACTATGTTTTGAACCATTCCTGAGACACTAGTTTTAGATTCCGATGCTACACTCCAGGTTTACTGTATCCCATGGACCTTCTTATTGACGATGAAACACAGAAATTGCATCGGAATTTAATACAAAAGTTACAATGCCGACTCAAGTACAAGAAGACTGACTCTTCTTACTGACTATGTTTCGAACCATTCCTATGAAACTAGTTATAGATTCCGATGCTTCACTTCAGGTTTACTGTATCGCTGGACCTTCTTATTGACGATGAAACACAGAAATTGCATCGGAATTAAATGCAAAAGGCACAATGCCGACTTAAGTACATGAAGACTGACTCTTCTTACTGACTATGATTTGAACCATTCCTGTGACACTAGCTATAGATTAGGATGCGTCAATTCAGGTTTACTGTATCCCTTGGACCTTCTTGTTGACGATGAAACACAGATATTGCATCGGAATTACATTCAAAAGGCACAATGGCGACTTAGGTACATGAAGACTGACTCTTCTTACTGTCTATGTTTTGACCCATTCCTGTGACACTAGTTATATATTCCGATGCTACACTCCAGGTTTACTGTATCCCTTGGACCTTCTTATTGACGATGAAACACAGAAATGGCATCCGAAGAAAATACAAAAGTCACAATGCCGACTTAAGTACAAGAAGACTGACTCTTCTTACTGACTATGTTTTGAACCATTCCTATGACACTAGTTATAGATTCCGATGCTACACTCCAGGTTTACTGTATCCCATGGACTTTCTTATTGACGATGAAACACAGAAAATGCATTGGAATTTAATACAAAAGTCACAATGCCGACTCAAGTACAAGACTGACTCTTCTTACAGTCTATGTTTTGAACCAGTCCTGTGACACTAGTTATAGATTCCGATGCTTCACTTCAGGTTTACTGTATCCATGGACCTTCTTATTGACTATGAAACATAGAAATAGCATCGCAATTAAATACAAAAGGCGCAATGCCGACTTAAGTACATGAAGACTGACTCTTCTCACTGACTAGGATTTGAACCATTCCTGTGACACTAGTTATAGATTAGGATGCTTCACTTCAGGTTTACTGTATCCCTTGGACCTTCTTGTTGACGATGAAACACAGATAGTGCATCGGAATTAAATACAAAAGGCACAATGCCGACTTAGGTACATGAAGACTGACTCTTCTTACTGTCTATGTTTTGAACCATTCCTGTGACACTAGTTATAGATTCCGATGCTACACTCCAGGTTTACTGTATCACTTGGACCTTCTTATTGACGATGAAACACAGAAATGGCATCGGAAGAAAATACAAAAGGCACAATGCCGGCTTAGGTACAAGAGGACTGACTGTTTTTACTGACTATGTTTTGAACCATTCCTGTGACACTAGTTATAGATTCCGATGCTACACTCCAGGTTTACTGTATCCCATGGACTTTCTTATTGACGATGAAACACAGAAATTGCGTCGGAATTTAATACAAAAGACACAATGCCGACTCAAGTACAAGAAGACTGACTCTTCTAACAGACTAGGTTTTGACCCATTCTTGTGACACTAGTTATAGATTCCGATGCTTCACTTCAGGTTTACTGTATCCCTGGACCTTCTTATTGACTATGAAACACAGAAATTGCATCGCAATTAAATACAAAAGGCACAATGCCGACTTAAGTACATGAAGACTGACTCTTCTCACTGACTATGTTTTGAACCTTTCGTCTGACACTAGTTATAGATTCCCATGCTTCACTTCAGGTTTACTGTATCCCGTGGACCTTCTTATTGACGATAAAACACACAAATTGCATCGGAAATAAATACAAAAAGCACAATGCCGAATAAGTACATGAAGACTGACTCTTCTCACTGACTATGCTTTGAACCATTTCACTGACACTAGTTATAGATTCCGATGCTTCACTTCAGGTTTACTGTATCGTTTGGACCTTCTTGTTGACTATGAAACACAGAAATTGCATCGGAATTTAATACAAAAGGCACAATGGTGACTTAAGTACATGAAGACCGACTCTTCTTACTGACTATGTTTGAACCATTCGTGTGACACTGGTTATAGATTCCGATGCTTCACTTCAGGTTTACTGTATCCCTTGGACCTTCTTATTGACGATGAAACACAGAGATAGCATGGGAATTAAATACAAAAGGCACAATGCCGACTTAAGTACAGGAAGACTGTATCTCATTACTGTCTATGCGTTGAACCATCCCTGTGACACTAGTTATAGATTCCGATGCTTCTCTCCAGTTTTACTGTATCCCTTGGACTATCTTATTGACGATGGAACACAGAAATTGCATCGGAATTAAATACAAGAGGCACAATGCCGACTTAAGTACAAGAAGACTGACTCTTCTTACTGTCTATGTTTTGAACCATTCCTGTGACACTAGTTATATATTCCGATGCTTGACTTCAGGTTTACTGTATCCCTACGACCTTCTTATTCGCGATGAAACACAGAAATTGTATCGGAATGAAATACGAAAGGCACAATGCCGACTTAAGGACAAGAAGACTGACTCTTCTCACTGACTATGTTTGAACTATTCCTGTGACACTAGTTATAGATTCCGGTGCTTCACTTTAGGTTGACTATATCAATCTGACCTTCTTATTGACGATGAAACACAGAAATGGCACCGGAATTAAATACAAAAGGCACAATGCCGACTTAAGTACATAAAGTTCGACACTTCTTAGTGACTATGTTTTGAACCATTCCTGTGACACTAGTTATGGATTCCGATGCTTCACTTCAGGTTTACTGTATCCCTTGGAGCATCTTCTTGTCGATGAAACACAGAAATTGCATCGGAATTAAATACAATAGGCTCAATGCCGACTTAAGTACAAGAAGACTGTATCTTCTTGCTGTCTATGCCTTGATCCATTCCTGTGACACTAGTTATAGATTCCGATGCTTCACTTGAGGTTTACTGTATCCCTTGGACCTTCTTAATGACGATGAAACACAGAAATTGCAGCGGAATTAAATAAAAAAGGCACAATGCAGCCATCAGGACAAGAAGACTGACTCTTCTTACTGACTATGTTTTGAACCATTCCTGTGACACTAGTTATAGATTCCGATGCTTCACTTCAGGTTTACTGTATCCCTGGACCTTCTTATTGACGATGAAACACAGAAATTGCATCGGAATTAAATACAAAAGGCAAAATGCCGACTTAAGTAGATGAAGACTGACTCTTCTTACTGACTATGATTTGAACCATTCCTGTGACACTAGTTATAGATTAGGATCTTCACTTCAGGTTTACTGTATCCCTTGGACCTTCTTGTTGACGATGAAACACAGATATTGCATCGGAATTAAATGCAAAAGGCACAATGCTGGCTTCGGTACATGAAGACTGACTCTTCTTACTGTCTATGTTTTGAACCATTCCTGTGACACTAGTTATAGATTCCGATGCTACACTCCAGGTTTACTGTATCCCTTGGTCCTTCTTATTGACGATGAAACACAGATATGGCATCGGAAGAAAATACAAGAAGCACAATGCCGACTTACGTACAAGAAGACTGACTCTTCTTACTGACTATGTTTTGAACCATTCCTGAGACACTAGTTTTAGATTCCGATGCTACACTCCAGGTTTACTGTATCCCATGGACCTTCTTATTGACGATGAAACACAGAAATTGCATCGGAATTTAATACAAAAGTTACAATGCCGACTCAAGTACAAGAAGACTGACTCTTCTTACTGACTATGTTTCGAACCATTCCTATGAAACTAGTTATAGATTCCGATGCTTCACTTCAGGTTTACTGTATCGCTGGACCTTCTTATTGACGATGAAACACAGAAATTGCATCGGAATTAAATGCAAAAGGCACAATGCCGACTTAAGTACATGAAGACTGACTCTTCTTACTGACTATGATATGAACCATTCCTGTGACACTAGCTATAGATTAGGATGCGTCAATTCAGGTTTACTGTATCCCTTGGACCTTCTTGTTGGCGATGAAACACAGATATTGCATCGGAATTACATTCAAAAGGCACAATGGCGACTTAGGTACATGAAGACTGACTCTTCTTACTGTCTATGTTTTGACCCATTCCTGTGACACTAGTTATATATTCCGATGCTACACTCCAGGTATACTGTATCCCTTGGACCTTCTTATTGACGATGAAACACAGAAATGGCATCCGAAGAAAATACAAAAGTCACAATGCCGACTTAAGTACAAGAAGACTGACTCTTCTTACTGACTATGTTTTGAACCATTCCTATGACACTAGTTATAGATTCCGATGCTACACTCCAGGTTTACTGTATCCCATGGACTTTCTTATTGACGATGAAACACAGAAAATGCATTGGAATTTAATACAAAAGTCACAATGCCGACTCAAGTACAAGACTGACTCTTCTTACAGTCTATGTTTTGAACCAGTCCTGTGACACTAGTTATAGATTCCGATGCTTCACTTCAGGTTTACTGTATCCATGGACCTTCTTATTGACTATGAAACATAGAAATAGCATCGCAATTAAATACAAAAGGCGCAATGCCGACTTAAGTACATGAAGACTGACTCTTCTCACTGACTATGATTTGAACCATTCCTGTGACACTAGTTATAGATTAGGATGCTTCACTTCAGGTTTACTGTATCCCTTGGACCTTCTTGTTGACGATGAAACACAGATAGTGCATCGGAATTAAATACAAAAGGCACAATGCCGACTTAGGTACATGAAGACTGACTCTTCTTACTGTCTATGTTTTGAACCATTCCTGTGACACTAGTTATAGATTCCGATGCTACACTCCAGGTTTACTGTATCACTTGGACCTTCTTATTGACGATGAAACACAGAAATGGCATCGGAAGAAAATACAAAAGGCACAATGCCGGCTTAGGTACAAGAGGACTGACTGTTCTTACTGACTATGTTTTGAACCATTCCTGTGACACTAGTTATAGATTCCGATGCTACACTCCAGGTTTACTGTATCCCATGGACTTTCTTATTGACGATGAAACACAGAAATTGCGTCGGAATTTAATACAAAAGACACAATGCCGACTCAAGTACAAGAAGACTGACTCTTCTAACAGACTAGGTTTTGACCCATTCTTGTGACACTAGTTATAGATTCCGATGCTTCACTTCAGGTTTACTGTATCCCTGGACCTTCTTATTGACTATGAAACACAGAAATTGCATCGCAATTAAATACAAAAGGCACAATGCCGACTTAAGTACATGAAGACTGACTCTTCTCACTGACTATGTTTTGAACCTTTCGTCTGACACTAGTTATAGATTCCCATGCTTCACTTCAGGTTTACTGTATCCCGTGGACCTTCTTATTGACGATAAAACACACAAATTGCATCGGAAATAAATACAAAAAGCACAATGCCGAATAAGTACATGAAGACTGACTCTTCTCACTGACTATGCTTTGAACCATTTCTCTGACACTAGTTATAGATTCCGATGCTTCACTTCAGGTTTACTGTATCGTTTGGACCTTCTTGTTGACGATGAGACACAGAAATTGCATCGGAATTTAATACAAAAGGCACAATGGTGACTTAAGTACATGAAGACCGACTCTTCTTACTGACTATGTTTGAACCATTCGTGTGACACTGGTTATAGATTCCGATGCTTCACTTCAGGTTTACTGTATCCCTTGGACCTTCTTATTGACGATGAAACACAGAAATTGCATCAGAATTAAATACAAAAGGCACAATGCCGACTTAAGTACTGTCTGTGTTTTGAAGCATTCCTGTGCCAGTAGTTATAGATTCCGATGCTTGACTCCAGGTTTACTGTAACCCGTGGACCTTCTTATTGACGATGAAACACTGAAATTGCATCGGAATTAAATAGAAAAGGCACATTGCCGACTTAAGGACAAGAAGATTGACTCTTCTTTCTGACTATGTTTTGAACCATTCCTGTGACACTAGTTATAGATTCCGATGCTTCACTTCAGGTTTACTATATCCCTCTGACCTTCTTATTGACGATGAAACACAGAGATAGCATGGGAATTAAATACAAAAGGCACAATGCCGACTTAAGTACAGGAAGACTGTATCTCATTACTGTCTATGCGTTGAACCATCCCTGTGACACTAGTTATAGATTCCGATGCTTGTCTCCAGTTTTACTGTATCCCTTGGACTATCTTATTGACGATGGAACACAGAAATTGCATCGGAATTAAATACAAGAGGCACAATGCCGACTTAAGTACAAGAAGACTGACTCTTCTTACTGTCTATGTTTTGAACCATTCCTGTGACACTAGTTATATATTCCGATGCTTGACTTCAGGTTTACTGTATCCCTACGACCTTCTTATTCACGATGAAACACAGAAATTGTATCGGAATTAAATACGAAAGGCACAATGCCGACTTAAGGACAAGAAGACTGACTCTTCTCACTGACTATGTTTGAACTATTCCTGTGACACTAGTTATAGATTCCGGTGCTTCACTTTAGGTTGACTATATCCCTCTGACCTTCTTAATGACGATGAAACAAAGAAATGGCACCGGAATTAAATACAAAAGGCACAATGCCGACTTAAGTACATAAAGTTCGACACTTCTTAGTGACTATGTTTTGAACCATTCCTGTGACACTAGTTATGGATTCCGATGCTTCACTTCAGGTTTACTGTATCCCTTGGAGCATCTTCTTGTCGATGAAACACAGAAATTGCATCAGAATTAAATACAATAGGCTCAATGCCGACTTAAGTACAAGAAGACTGTATCTTCTTGCTGTCTATGCCTTGATCCATTCCTGTGACACTAGTTATAGATTCCGATGCTTCACTTGAGGATCACTGTATCCCTTGGACCTTCTTAATGACGATGAAACACAGAAATTGCAGCGGAAATAAATAAAAAAGGCACAATGCAGCCATCAGGACAAGAAGACTGACTCTTCTTACTGACTATGTTTTGAACCATTCCTGTGACACTAGTTATAGATTCCGATGCTTCAGTTCAGGTTTACTGTATCCCTGGACCTTCTTATTGACGATGAAACACAGAAATTGCATCGGAATTAAATACAAAAGGCAAAATGCCGACTTAAGTACTTGAAGACTGACTCTTCTTACTGACTATGATTTGAACCATTCCTGTGACACTAGTTATAGATTAGGATGCTTCACTTCAGGTTTACTGTATCCCTTGGACCTTCTTGTTGACGATTAAACACAGATATTGCATCGGAATTAAATGCAAAAGGCACAATGCTGGCTTCGGTACATGAAGACTGACTCTTCTTACTGTCTATGCTTTGAACCATTCCTGTGACACTAGTTATAGATTCCGATGCTACACTCCAGGTTTACTGTATCACTTGGACCTTCTTATTGACGATGAAACACAGAAATGGCATCGGAAGAAAATACAAAAGGCACAATGCCGGCTTAGGTACAAGAGGACTGACTGTTCTTACTGACTATGTTTTGAACCATTCCTGTGACACTAGTTATAGATTCCGATGCTACACTCCAGGTTTACTGTATCCCATGGACTTTCTTATTGACGATGAAACACAGAAATTGCATCGGAATTTAATACAAAAGGCACAATGGTGACTTAAGTACATGAAGACCGACTCTTCTTACTGACTATGTTTGAACCATTCGTGTGACACTAGTTATAGATTCCGATGCTTCACTTCAGGTTTACTGTATCCCTGGACCTTCTTATTGACTATGAAACACAGAAATTGCATCGCAATTAAATACAAAAGGCACAATGCCGACTTAAGTACATGAAGACTGACTCTTCTCACTGACTATGTTTTGAACCTTTCGTCTGACACTAGTTATAGATTCCCATGCTTCACTTCAGGTTTACTGTATCCCGTGGACCTTCTTATTGACGATAAAACACACAAATTGCATCGGAAATAAATACAAAAAGCACAATGCCGAATAAGTACATGAAGACTGACTCTTCTCACTGACTATGCTTTGAACCGTTTCTCTGACACTAGTTATAGATTCCGATGCTTCACTTCAGGTTTACTGTATCGTTTGGACCTTCATGTTGACGATGAGACACAGAAATTGCATCGGAATTTAATACAAAAGGCACAATGGTGACTTAAGTACATGAAGACCGACTCTTCTTACTGACTATGTTTGAACCATTCGTGTGACACTAGTTATAGATTCCGATGCTTCACTTCAGGTTTACTGTATCCCTTGGACCTTCTTATTGACGATGAAACACAGAAATTGCATCAGAATTAAATACAAAAGGCACAATGCCGAGTTAAGTACTGTCTGTGTTTTGAAGCATTCCTGTGCCAGTAGTTATAGATTCCGATGCTTGACTCCAGGTTTACTGTATCCCTTGGACCTTCTTATTGACGATGAAACACTGAAATTGCATCGGAATTAAATAGAAAAGGCACATTGCCGACTTAAGTACAAGAAGACTCACTCTTCTTACTGACTATGTTTTGAACCAATCTTGTGACACTAGTTATAGATTCCGATGCTTCACTTCACATTTACTGTATCCCTTGGATCTTCTTTTTGACGATGAAATACAGAAATTGCATCGGAATTAAATACAAAAGGCACAATGCCAACTTAAGTACATAAAGACTGACTCTTCTTACTGACTATGTTTTGAACCATTCCTGTGCCACTAGTTATAGATTCCAATGCTACACTCCAGGTTTTCTGTATCCCTTGGAACTTCTTATTGACGATGAAACACAGATATTGCATCGGAATTAAATACAAAAGGCACAATGCCGACTTAAGGACAAGAAGATTGACTCTTCTTTCTGACTATGTTTTGAACCATTCCTGTGACACTAGTTATAGATTCCGATGCTTCACTTCAGGTTTACTATATCCCCCTGACCTTCTTATTGACGATGAAACACAGAGATAGCATGGGAATTAAATACAAAAGGCACAATGCCGACTTAAGTACAGGAAGACTGTATCTCATTACTGTCTATGCGTTGAACCATCCCTGTGACACTAGTTATAGATTCCGATGCTTCTCTCCAGTTTTACTGTATCCCTTGGACTATCTTATTGACGATGGAACACAGAAATTGCATCGGAATTAAGTACAAGAGGCACAATGCCGACTTAAGTACAAGAAGACTGACTCTTCTTACTGTCTATGTTTTGAGCCATTCCTGTGACACTAGTTATATATTCCGATGCTTGACTTCAGGTTTACTGTATCCCTACGACCTTCTTATTCACGATGAAACACAGAAATTGTATCGGAAATAAATACGAAAGGCACAATGCCGACTTAAGGAAAAGAAGACTGACTCTTCTCACTGACTATGTTTGAACTATTCCTGTGACACTAGTTATAGATTCCGGTGCTTCACTTTAGGTTGACTATATCCCTCTGACCTTCTTATTGACGATGAAACACAGAAATGGCACCGGAATTAAATACAAAAGGCACAATGCCGACTTAAGTACATAAAGTTCGACACTTCTTAGTGACTATGTTTTGAACCATTCCTGTGACACTAGTTATGGATTCCGATGCTTCACTTCAGGTTTACTGTATCCCTTGGAGCATCTTCTTGTCGATGAAACACAAAAATTGCATCGGAATTAAATACAATAGGCTCAATGCCGACTTAAGTACAAGAAGACTGTATCTTCTTGCTGTCTATGCCTTGATCCATTCCTGTGACACTAGTTATAGATTCCGATGCTTCACTTGAGGTTTACTGTATCCCTTGGACCTTCTTAATGACGATGAAACACAGAAATTGCAGCGGAAATAAATAAAAAAGGCACAATGGAGCCATCAGGACAAGAAGACTGACTCTTCTTACTGACTATGTTTTGAACCATTCCTGTGACACTAGTTATAGATTCCGATGCTTCACTTCAGGTTTACTGTATCCCTGGACCTTCTTATTGACGATGAAACACAGAAATTGCATCGGAATTAAATACAAAAGGCAAAATGCCGACTTAAGTACATGAAGACTGACTCTTCTTACTGACTATGATTTGAACCATTCCTGTGACACTAGTTATAGATTAGGATGCTTCACTTCAGGTTTACTGTATCCCTTGGACCTTCTTGTTGACGATGAAACACAGATATTGCATCGGAATTAAATGCAAAAGGCACAATGCTGGCTTCGGTACATGAAGACTGACTCTTCTTACTGTCTATGTTTTGAACCATTCCTGTGACACTAGTTATAGATTCCGATGCTACACTCCAGGTTTACTGTATCCCTTGGTCCTTCTTATTGACGATGAAACACAGATATGGCATCGGAAGAAAATACAAGAAGCACAATGCCGACTTACGTACAAGAAGACTGACTCTTCTTACTGACTATGTTTGGAACCATTCCTGAGACACTAGTTTTAGATTCCGATGCTACACTCCAGGTTTACTGTATCCCATGGACCTTCTTATTGAAGATGAAACACAGAAATTGCATCGGAATTTAATACAAAAGTTACAATGCCGACTCAAGTACAAGAAGACTGACTCTTCTTACTGACTATGTTTCGAACCATTCCTATGAAACTAGTTATAGATTCCGATGCTTCACTTCAGGTTTACTGTATCGCTGGACCTTCTTATTGACGATGAAACACAGAAATTGCATCGGAATTAAATGCAAAAGGCACAATGCCGACTTAAGTACATGAAGACTGACTCTTCTTACTGACTATGATTTGAACCATTCCTGTGACACTAGTTATAGATTAGGATGCTTCAATTCAGGTTTACTGTATCCCTTGGACCTTCTTGTTGACGATGAAACACAGATATTGCATCGGAATTACATTCAAAAGGCACAATGGCGACTTAGGTACATGAAGACTGACTCTTCTTACTGTCTATGTTTTGACCCATTCCTGTGACACTAGTTATATATTCCGATGCTACACTCCAGGTTTACTGTATCCCTTGGACCTTCTTATTGACGATGAAACACAGAAATGGCATCGGAAGAAAATACAAAAGTCACAATGCCGACTTAAGTACAAGAAGGCTGACTCTTCTTACTGACTATGTTTTGAACCATTCCTATGACACTAGTTATAGATTCCGATGCTACACTCCAGGTTTACTGTATCCCATGGACTTTCTTATTGACGATGAAACACAGAAAATGCATTGGAATTTAATACAAAAGTCACAATGCCGACTCAAGTACAAGACTGACTCTTCTTACAGTCTATGTTTTGAACCAGTCCTGTGACACTAGTTATAGATTCCGATGCTTCACTTCAGGTTTACTGTATCCATGGACCTTCTTATTGACTATGAAACATAGAAATAGCATCGCAATTAAATACAAAAGGCGCAATGCCGACTTAAGTACATGTAGACTGACTCTTCTCACTGACTATGATTTGAACCATTCCTGTGACACTAGTTATAGATTAGGATGCTTCACTTCAGGTTTACTGTATCCCTTGGACCTTCTTGTTGACGATGAAACACAGATAGTGCATCGGAATTAAATACAAAAGGCACAATGTTGACTTAGGTACATGAAGACTGACTCTTCTTACTGTCTATGTTTTGAACCATTCCTGTGACACTAGTTATAGATTCCGATGCTACACTTTAGGTTTACTGTATCACTTGGACCTTCTTATTGACGATGAAACACAGAAATGGCATCGGAAGAAAATACAAAAGGCACAATGCCTGCTTAGGTACAAGAGGACTGACTGTTCTTACTGACTATGTTTTGAACCATTCCTGTGACACTAGTTATAGATTCCGATGCTACACTCCAGGTTTACTGTATCCCATGGACTTTCTTATTGACGATGAAACACAGAAATTGCGTCGGAATTTAATACAAAAGACACAATGCCGACTCAAGTACAAGAAGACTGACTCTTCTAACAGACTAAGTTTTGACCCATTCTTGTGACACTAGTTATAGATTCCGATGCTTCACTTCAGGTTTACTGTATCCCTGGACCTTCTTATTGACTATGAAACACAGAAATTGCATCGCAATTAAATACAAAAGGCACAATGCCGACTTAAGTACATGAAGACTGACTCTTCTCACTGACTATGTTTTGAACCTTTCGTCTGACACTAGTTATAGATTCCCATGCTTCACTTCAGGTTTACTGTATCCCGTGGACCTTCTTATTGACGATAAAACACACAATTTGCATCGGAAATAAATACAAAAAGCACAATGCCGAATAAGTACATGAAGACTGACTCTTCTCACTGACTATGCTTTGAACCATTTCTCTGACACTAGTTATAGATTCCGATGCTTCACTTCAGGTTTACTGTATCGTTTGGACCTTCTTGTTGACGATGAGACACAGAAATTGCATCGGAATTTAATACAAAAGGCACAATGGTGACTTAAGTACATGAAGACCGACTCTTCTTACTGACTATGTTTGAACCATTCGTGTGACACTAGTTATAGATTCCGATGCTTCACTTCACATTTACTGTATCCCTTGGATCTTCTTTTTGACGATGAAATACAGAAATTGCATCGGAATTAAATGCAAAAGGCACAATGCCAAATTAAGTACAAGAAGACAGACTCTTCTTACTGACTATGTTTTGAACCATTCCTGTGACACTAGTTATAGATTCCGATGCTTCACTTCAGGTTTATTGTATCCCTCTCACCTTCTTATTGACGATGAAGCACAGAAATGGCAAGGGAATTAAATACAAAAGGCACAATGCCGACCTAAGTACAAGAAGACTGACTCTTCTTACTGTCTATGGTTTGAACCACTCCATTGACGCTAGTTATAGATTCCGATGCTTTACTTCAGGTGTACTGTATCCCTCTGACATTCTTATTGACGATGAAACACAGAAATTGCATCGGAATTAAATTGAAAAGACACAATGGCGACTTAAGTACAAGAAGACTGACTCTTCTTACTGTCTATGTTTTGAACCATTCCTGTGACACTAGTTATAGATTCCGATGCTTGACTTCAGGTTTACTGTATCCCTACGACCTTCTTATTCACGATGAAACACAGAAATTGTATCGGAATTAAATACTAAAGGCACAATGCCGACTTAAGGACAAGAAGACTGACTCCTCTTACTGACTATGTTTGAACCATTCCTGTGACACTAGTTATAGATTCCGGTGTTTCACTTTAGGTTGACTGTATCCCTCTGACCTTCTTATTGACGATGAAACACAGAAATGGCACCGGAATTAAATACAAAAGGCACAATGCCGACTTAAGTACATAAAGTTCGACACTTCTTAGTGACTATGTTTTGAACCATTCCTGTGACGCTAGTTATGGATTCCGATGCTTCACTTCAGGTTTACTGTATCCCTTGGAGCATCTTATTGTCGATGAAACACAGAAATTGCATCGGAATTAAATACAATAGGCACAATGCCGACTTAAGTACAAGAAGACTGTATCTTCTTGCTGTCTATGTCTTGATCCATTCCTGTGACACTAGTTATATATTCCGATGCTTCACTTGAGGTTTACTGTATCCCTTGGACCTTCTTATTGACGATGAAACAGAAATTGCAGCGGAATTAAATAAAAAAGGCACAATGCCGCCATCAGGACAAGAAGACTGACTCTTCTTACTGACTATGTTTTGAACCATTCCTGTGACACTAGTTATAGATTCCGATGCTTCACTTCAGGTTTACTGTATCCCTGGACCTTCTTATTGACGATGAAACACAGAAATTGCATCGGAATTAAATACAAAAGGCAAAATGCCGACATAAGTACATGAAGACTGACTCTTCTTACTGACTATGATTTGAAACATTCCTGTGACACTAGTTATAGATTAGGATGCTTCACTTCAGGTTTACTGTATCCCTTGGACCTTCTTGTTGACGATGAAACACAGATATTGCATCGGAATTAAATGCAAAAGGCACAATGCTGGCTTCGGTACATGAAGACTGACACTTCTTACTGTCTATGTTTTGAACCATTCCTGTGACACTAGTTATAGATTCCGATGCTACACTCCAGGTTTACTGTATCCCTTGGAACTTCTTATTGACGATGAAACACAGATATGGCATCGGAAGAAAATACAAAATGCACAATGCCGACTTACGTACAAGAAGACTGACTCTTCTTACTGACTATGTTTTGAACCATTCCTGAGACACTAGTTTTAGATTCCGATGCTACACTTCAGGTTTACTGTATCCCTCTGACCATCGTATTGACGATGAAACACAGAAATTGCATCGGAATTAAATAAAAAAGTACAATGCCGACTTAAGTACAAGAAGACTGACTTTTCTTACTGACTATGTTGAGAACCATTCCTATGACACTAGTTATATATTCCGATGCTTCACTCCAGGTTTAGTGTACCCCTAGGACCTTCTTATTGTCGATGAAACACAGAAATTGCATCGGAATTAAATACAAAATGCACAATGCCGACTTAGGTACATGAAGACTGACTCTTCTTACTTACTATGCTTTCAACCGTTCCTGTGACACTAGTTATAGATTCCGAAGCTACATTCCAGGTTTACTGTATCCCTTGGACCTTCTTATTGACGATGAAACACAGAAATTGCATCGGAATTAAATACAAAAGGCACAATGCCGACTTAAGGACAAGAAGACTGACTCTTCTTACTGACTAAGTTTTGAACCATTCCTGTGACACTAGTTATAGATTCCGATGCTTCACTTCAGGTTTACTGTATCCCTGGACCTTCTTATTGACGATGAAACACAGAAATTGCATCGGAATTAAATACAAAATGCACAATGCCGACTGAAGTACATGAAGACTGACTCTTCTTACTGACTATGATTTGAACCATTCCTGTGACACTAGTTATAGATTAGGATGCTTCACTTCAGGTTTACTGTATCCCTTGGACTTTCTTGTTGACGAAGAAACACAGATATGGCATCGAAATTAAATGCGAAAGGCACAATGCCGACTTAAGTACAAGAAGACAGACTCTTCTTACTGACTATGTTTTGAACCATTCCTGTGACACTAGTTATAGTTACCGATGCTTCACCTCAGGTTTACTATATCCCTCTGACCTTCTTATTGACGATGAAACACAGAGATAGCATGGGAATTAAATACAAAAGGCACAATGCCGACTTAAGTACAGGAAGACTGTATCTCATTACTGTCTATGCGTTGAACCATTCCTGTGACACTAGTTATAGATTCCGATGCTTCTCTCCAGTATTACTGTATCCCTTAGACCTTCTTATTGACGATGGAACACAGAAATTGCATCGGAATTAAATACAAGAGGCACAATGCCGACTTAAGTACAAGAAGACAGACTTTTCTTACTGACTATGTTTTGAACCATTCCTGTGACACTAGTTATAGATTCCGATGCTTCACTTCAGGTTTATTGTATCCCTCTGACCTTCTTATTGACGATGAAACACAGAAATGGCAAGGGAATTAAATACAAAAGCCACAATGTCGACCTAAGTACAAGAAGACTGACTCTTCTTACTGTCTATGATTTGAACCACTATATTGACACTAGTTATAGATTCCGATGCTTCACTTCAGGTGTACTGTATCCCTCTGACATTCTTATTGACGATGAAACACAGAAATTGCATCGGAATTAAATAGAAAAGACACAATGGCGACTTAAGTACAAGAAGACTGACTCTTCTTACTGTCTATGTTTTGAACCATTCCTGTGACACTAGTTATATATTCCGATGCTTGACTTCAGGTTTACTGTATCCCTACGACCTTCTTATTCTCGATGAAACACAGAAATTGTATCGGAATTAAATACGAAAGGCACAATGCCGACTTAAGGACAAGAAGACTGACTCTTCTTACTGACTATGTTTGAATTATTCCTGTGACACTAGTTATAGATTCCGGTGCTTCACTTTAGGTTGACTGTATCCCTCTGACCTTTTTATTGACGATGAAACACAGAAATGGCACCGGAATTAAATACAAAAGGCACAATGCCGACTTAAGTACATAAAGTTCGACACTTCTTAGTGACTATGTTTTGAACCATTCCTGTGACACTAGTTATGGATTCCGATGCTTCACTTCAGGTTTACTGTATCCCTTGGAGCATCTTCTTGTCGAAGAAACACAGAAATTGCATCGGAATTAAATACAATAGGCTCAATGCCGACTTAAGTACAAGAAGACTGTATCTTCTTGCTGTCAATGTCTTGATCCATTCCTGTGACACTAGTTATAGATTCCGATGCTTCACTTGAGGTTTACTGTATCCCTTGGACCTTCTTAATGACGATGAAACACAGAAATTGCAGCGGAATTAAATATAAAAGGCACAATGCCGCCATCAGGACAAGAAGACAGACTCTTCTTACTGACTATGTTTTGAACCATTCCTGTGACACTAGTTATAGATTCCGATGCTTCACTTCAGGTTTACTGTATCCCTGGACCTTCTTATTGACGATGAAACACAGAAATTGCATCGGAATTAAATACAAAAGGCAAAATGCCGACATAAGTACATGAAGACTGACTCTTCTTACTGACTATGATTTGAACCATTCCTGTGACACTAGTTATAGATTAGGATGCTTCACTTCAGGTTTACTGTATCCCTTGGACCTTCTTGTTGACGATGAAACACAGATATTGCATCGGAATTAAATGCAAAAGGCACAATGCGGGCTTCGGTACATGAAGACTGACTCTTCTTACTGTCTATGTTTTGAACCATTCCTGTGACTCTAGTTATAGATTCCAATGCTACACTCCAGGTTTACTGTATCCCTTGGACCTTCTTATTGACGATGAAACACAGATATGGCATCGGAAGAAAATACAAGAAGCACAATGCCGACTTACGTACAAGAAGACTGACTCTTCTTACTGACTATGTTTTGAAATATTCCTGAGACACTAGTTTTAGATTCCGATGCTACACTCCAGGTTTACTGTATCCCATGGACCTTTTTATTGACGATGAAACACAGAAATTGCATCGGAATTTAATACAAAAGTTACAATGCCGACTCAAGTACAAGAAGACTGACTCTTCTTACTGACTATGTTTCGAACCATTCCTATGAAACTAGTTATAGATTCCGATGCTTCACTTCAGGTTTACTGTATCGCTGGACCTTCTTATTGACGATGAAACACAGAAATTGCATCGGAATTAAATGCAAAAGGCACAATGCCGACTTAAGTACATGAAGACTGACTCTTCTTACTGACTATGATTTGAACCATTCCTGTGACACTAGTTATAGATTAGGATGCTACACTCCAGGTTTACTGTATCCCTTGGACCTTCTTATTGCCGATGAAACACAGAAATGGCATCGGAAGAAAATACAAAAGGCACAATGCCGGCTTAAGTACAAGAAGACTGACTCTTCTGACTGACTATGTTTTGAACCATTCCTGAGACACTAGTTATAGATTCCGATGCTTCACTTCAGGTTTACTGTATCCCTGGACCTTCTTATTGACGATGAAACACAGAAATTGCATCGGAATTAAATAAAAAAGTACAATGCCGACTTAAGTACAAGAAGACTGACTCTTCTTACTGTCTATGTTTTGAACCATTCCTGTGACACTAGTTATAGATTCCGATGCTTGACTTCAGGTTTACTGTATCCCTACGACCTTCTTAATCACGATGAAACACAGAAATTGTATCGGAATTAAATACGAAAGGCACAATGCCGACTTAAGTACAAGAAGACTGACTCTTCTTACTGACTATGTTTGAACCATTCCTGTGACACTAGTTATAGATTCCGGTGCTTCACTTTAGGTTGACTGTATCCCTCTGACCTTCTTATTGACGATGAAACACAGAAATGGCACCGGAATTAAATACAAAAGGCACAATGCCGACTTAAGTACATAAAGTTCGACACTTCCTAGTGACTATGTTTTGAACCATTCCTGTGACACTAGTTATGGATTCCGATGCTTCACTTCAGGTTTACTGTATCCCTTGGAGCATCTTATTGTCGATGAAACACAGAAATTGCATCGGAATTAAATACAATAGGCACAATGCCGACTTAAGTACAAGAAGACTGTATCTTCTTGCTGTCAATGTCTTGATCCATTCCTGTGACACTAGTTATAGATTCCGATGCTTCACTTGAGGTTTACTGTATCCCTTGGACCTTCTTATTGACGATGAAACACAGAAATTGCAGCGGAATTAAATAAAAAAGGCACAATGCCGCCATCAGGACCAGAAGACTGACTCTTCTTACTGACTATGTTTTGAACCATTCCTGTGACACTAGTTATAGATTCCGATGCTTCACTTCAGGTTTACTGTATCCCTGGACCTTCTTATTGACGATGAAACACAGAAATTGCATCGGAATTAAATACAAAAGGCAAAATGCCGACATAAGTACATGAAGACTGACTCTTCTTACTGACTATGATTTGAACCATTCCTGTGACACTAGTTATAGATTAGGATGTTTCACTTCAGGTTTACTGTATCCCTTGGACCTTCTTGTTGACGATGAAACACAGATATTGCATCGGAATTAAATGCAAAAGGCACAATGCTGGCTTCGGTACATGAAGACTGACTCTTCTTACTGTCTATGTTTTGAACCATTCCCGTGACACTAGTTATAGATTCCGATGCTACACTCCAGGTTTACTGTATCCCTTGGACCTTCTTATTGACGATGAAACACAGATATGGCATCGGAAGAAAATACAAAAAGCATAATGCCGACTTACGTACAAGAAGACTGACTCTTCTTACTGACTATGTTTTGAACCATTCCTGAGACACTAGTTTTAGATTCCGATGCTACACTTCAGGTTTACTGTATCCCTCTGACCATCGTATTGACGAAGAAACACAGAAATTGCATCGGAATTAAATAAAAAAGTACAATGCCGACTTAAGTAAAAGAAGACTGACTTTTCTTACTGACTATGTTGAGAACCATTCCTGTGACACTAGTTATATATTCCGATGCTTCACTCCAGGTTTAGTGTACCCCTTGGACCATCTTATTGACGATGAAACACAGAAATTGCATCGGAATTAAATACAAAATGCACAATGCCGACTTAGGTACATGAAGACTGACTCTTCTTACTTACTATGCTTTGAACCGTTCCTGTGACACTAGTTATAGATTCCGAAGCTACATTCCAGGTTTACTGTATCCCTTGGACCTTCTTATTGAAGATGAAACACAGAAATTGCATCGGAATTAAATACAAAAGGCACAATGCCGACTTAAGGACAAGAAGACTGACTCTTCTTACTGACTAAGTTTTGAACCATTCCTGTGACACTAGTTATAGATTCCGATGCTTCACTTCAGGTTTACTGTATCCCTGGACCTTCTTATTGACGATGAAACACAGAAATTGCATCGTAATTAAATACAAAATGCACAATGCCGACTGAAGTACATGAAGACTGACTCTTCTTCCTGACTATGATTTGAACCATTCCTGTGACACTAGTTATAGATTAGGATGCTTCACTTCAGGTTTACTGTATCCCTTGGACTTTCTTGTTGACGATGAAACACAGATATGGCATCGGAATTAAATGCGAAAGGCACAATGCCGACTTAAGTACAAGAAGACAGACTCTTCTTACTGACTATGTTTTGAACCATTCCTGTGACACTAGTTATAGTTACCGATGCTTCACTTCAGGTTTACTATATCCCTCTGACCTTCGTATTGACGATGAAACACAGAGATAGCATGGGAATTAAATACAAAAGGCACAATGCCGACTTAAGTACAGGAAGACTGTATCTCATTACTGTCTATGCGTGGAACCATTCCTGTGACACTAGTTATAGATTCCGATGCTTCTCTCCAGTTTTACTGTATCCCTTAGACCTTCTTATTGACGATGGAACACAGAAATTGCATCAGAATTAAATACAAGAGGCACAATGCCGACTTAAGTACAAGAAGACAGACTCTTCTTACTGACTATGTTTTGAACCATTCCTGTGACACTAGTTATAGATTCCGATGCTTCACTTCAGGTATATTGTATCCCTCTCACCTTCTTATTGACGATGAAACACAGAAATGGCAAGGGAATTGAATACAAAAGGCACAATGCCGACCTAAGTACAAGAAGACTGACTCTTCTTACTGTCTATGGTTTGAACCACTCCATTGACACTAGTTATAGATTCCGATGCTTCACTTCAGGTGTACTGTATCCCTCTGACATTCTTATTGACGATGAAACACAGAAATTGCATCGGAATTAAATAGAAAAGACACAATGGCGACTTAAGTACAAGAAGACTGACTCTTCTTACTGTCTATGTTTTGAACCATTCCTGTGACACTAGTTATAGATTCCGATGCTTGACTTCAGGTTTACTGTATCCCTACGACCTTCTTATTCACGATGAAACACAGAATTTGTATCGGAATTAAATACGAAAGGCACAATGCCGACTTAAGGACAAGAAGACTGACTCTTCTTACTGACTATGTTTGAACCATTCCTGTGACACTAGTTATAGATTCCGGTGCTTCACTTTAGGTTGACTGTATCCCTCTGACCTTCTTATTGACGATGAAACACAGAAATGGCACCGGAATTAAATACAAAAGGCACAATGCCGACTTAAGTACATAAAGTTCGGCACTTCTTAGTGACTATGTTTTGAACCATTCCTGTGACACTAGTTATGGATTCCGATGCTTCACTTCAGGTTTACTGTAACCCTTGGAGCATCTTATTGTCGATGAAACACAGAAATTGCATCGGAATTAAATACAATAGGCACAATGCCGACTGAAGTACAAGAAGACTGTATCTTCTTGCTGTCTATGTCTTGATCCATTCCTGTGACACTAGTTATAGATTCCGATGCTTCACTTGAGGTTTACTGTATCCCTTGGACCTTCTTATTGACGATGAAACACAGAAATTGCAGCGGAATTAAATAAAAAAGGCACAATGCCGCCATCAGGACAAGAAGACTGACTCTTCTTACTGACAATGCTTTGAACCATTCCTGTGACACTAGTTATAGATTCCGATGCTTCACTTCAGGTTTACTGTATCCCTGGACCTTCTTATTGACGATGAAACACAGAAATTGCATCGGAATTAAATACAAAAGGCAAAATGCCGACATAAGTACATGAAGACTGACTCTTCTTACTGACTATGATTTGAACCATTCCTGTGACACTAGTTATAGATTAGGATGCTTCACTTCAGGTTTACTGTATCCCTTGGACCTTCTTGTTGACGATGAAACACAGATATTGCATCGGAATTAAATGCAAAAGGCACAATGCTGGCTTCGGTACATGAAGACTGACTCTTCTTACTGTCTATGTTTTGAACCATTCCTGTGACACTAGTTATAGATTCCGATGCTACACTCCAGGTTTACTGTATCCCTTGGACCTTCTTATTGACGATGAAACACAGATATGGCATCGGAAGAAAATACAAAAAGCACAATGCCGACTTACGTACAAGAAGACTGACTCTTCTTACTGACTATGCTTTGAACCATTCCTGAGACACTAGTTTTAGATTCCGACGCTACACTCCAGGTTTACTGTATCCCATGGACCTTCTTATTGACGATGAAACACAGAAATTGCATCGGAATTTAATACAAAAGTTACAATGCCGACTCAAGTACAAGAAGACTGACTCTTCTTACTGACTATGTTTCGAACCATTCCTATGAAACTAGTTATAGATTCCGATGCTTCACTTCAGGTTTACTGTATCGCTGGACCTTCTTATTGACGATGAAACACAGAAATTGCATCGGAATTAAATGCAAAAGGCACAATGCCGACTTGAGTACATGAAGACTGACTCTTCTTACTGACTATGATTTGAACCATTCCTGTGACACTAGTTATAGATTAGGATGCTTCACTTCAGGTTTTCTGTATCCCTTGTACCTACTTGTTGACGATGAAACACAGATATTGCATCGGAATTAAATACAAAAGGCACAATGCCGACTTAGGTACATGAGGACTGACCCTTCTTACTGTCTATGTTTTGAACCATTCCTGTGACACTAGTTATAGATTCCGATGCTACACTCCAGGTTTACTGTATCCCTTGGACCTTCTTATTGACGATGAAACACAGAAATGGCATCGGAAGAAAATACAAAAGGCACAATGCCGGCTTAAGTACAAGAAGAATGACTCTTCTGACTGACTATGTTTTGAACCATTCCTGAGACACTAGCTTGAGATTCCAATGCTTCACTTCAGGTTTACTGTATCCCTCTGACCATCGTATTGACGATGAAACACAGAAATTGCATCGGAATTAAATAAAAAAGTACAATGCCGACTTAAGTACAAGAAGACTGACTTTTCTTACTGACTATGTTGTGAACCATTCCTGTGAAACTAGTTATATATTCCGATGCTTCACTACAGGTTTAGTGTACCTTTTGGACCTTCTTATTGACGATGAAACACAGATATTGCATCGGAATTAAATGCAAAAGGCACAATGCTGGCTTCGGTACATGAAGACTGACTCTTCTTACTGTCTATGTTTTGAACCATTCCCGTGACACTAGTTATAGATTCCGATGCTACACTCCAGGTTTACTGTATCCCTTGGACCTTCTTATTGACGATGAAACACAGATATGGCATCGGAAGAAAATACAAAAAGCATAATGCCGACTTACGTACAAGAAGACTGACTCTTCTTACTGACTATGTTTTGAACCATTCCTGAGACACTAGTTTTAGATTCCGATGCTACACTTCAGGTTTACTGTATCCCTCTGACCATCGTATTGACGAAGAAACACAGAAATTGCATCGGAATTAAATAAAAAAGTACAATGCCGACTTAAGTAAAAGAAGACTGACTTTTCTTACTGACTATGTTGAGAACCATTCCTGTGACACTAGTTATATATTCCGATGCTCCACTCCAGGTTTAGTGTACCCCTTGGACCATCTTATTGACGATGAAACACAGAAATTGCATCGGAATTAAATACAAAATGCACAATGCCGACTTAGGTACATGAAGACTGACTCTTCTTACTTACTATGCTTTGAACCGTTCCTGTGACACTAGTTATAGATTCCGAAGCTACATTCCAGGTTTACTGTATCCCTTGGACCTTCTTATTGAAGATGAAACACAGAAATTGCATCGGAATTAAATACAAAAGGCACAATGCCGACTTAAGGACAAGAAGACTGACTCTTCTTACTGACTAAGTTTTGAACCATTCCTGTGACACTAGTTATAGATTCCGATGCTTCACTTCAGGTTTACTGTATCCCTGGACCTTCTTATTGACGATGAAACACAGAAATTGCATCGTAATTAAATACAAAATGCACAATGCCGACTGAAGTACATGAAGACTGACTCTTCTTACTGACTATGATTTGAACCATTCCTGTGACACTAGTTATAGATTAGGATGCTTCACTTCAGGTTTACTGTATCCCTTGGACTTTCTTGTTGACGATGAAACACAGATATGGCATCGGAATTAAATGCGAAAGGCACAATGCCGACTTAAGTACAAGAAGACAGACTCTTCTTACTGACTATGTTTTGAACCATTCCTGTGACACTAGTTATAGTTACCGATGCTTCACTTCAGGTTTACTATATCCCTCTGACCTTCGTATTGACGATGAAACACAGAGATAGCATGGGAATTAAATACAAAAGGCACAATGCCGACTTAAGTACAGGAAGACTGTATCTCATTACTGTCTATGCGTGGAACCATTCCTGTGACACTAGTTATAGATTCCGATGCTTCTCTCCAGTTTTACTGTATCCCTTAGACCTTCTTATTGACGATGGAACACAGAAATTGCATCAGAATTAAATACAAGAGGCACAATGCCGACTTAAGTACAAGAAGACAGACTCTTCTTACTGACTATGTTTTGAACCATTCCTGTGACACTAGTTATAGATTCCGATGCTTCACTTCAGGTATATTGTATCCCTCTCACCTTCTTATTGACGATGAAACACAGAAATGGCAAGGGAATTGAATACAAAAGGCACAATGCCGACCTAAGTACAAGAAGACTGACTCTTCTTACTGTCTATGGTTTGAACCACTCCATTGACACTAGTTATAGATTCCGATGCTTCACTTCAGGTGTACTGTATCCCTCTGACATTCTTATTGACGATGAAACACAGAAATTGCATCGGAATTAAATAGAAAAGACACAATGGCGACTTAAGTACAAGAAGACTGACTCTTCTTACTGTCTATGTTTTGAACCATTCCTGTGACACTAGTTATAGATTCCGATGCTTGACTTCAGGTTTACTGTATCCCTACGACCTTCTTATTCACGATGAAACACAGAATTTGTATCGGAATTAAATACGAAAGGCACAATGCCGACTTAAGGACAAGAAGACTGACTCTTCTTACTGACTATGTTTGAACCATTCCTGTGACACTAGTTATAGATTCCGGTGCTTCACTTTAGGTTGACTGTATCCCTCTGACCTTCTTATTGACGATGAAACACAGAAATGGCACCGGAATTAAATACAAAAGGCACAATGCCGACTTAAGTACATAAAGTTCGGCACTTCTTAGTGACTATGTTTTGAACCATTCCTGTGACACTAGTTATGGATTCCGATGCTTCACTTCAGGTTTACTGTAACCCTTGGAGCATCTTATTGTCGATGAAACACAGAAATTGCATCGGAATTAAATACAATAGGCACAATGCCGACTGAAGTACAAGAAGACTGTATCTTCTTGCTGTCTATGTCTTGATCCATTCCTGTGACACTAGTTATAGATTCCGATGCTTCACTTGAGGTTTACTGTATCCCTTGGACCTTCTTATTGACGATGAAACACAGAAATTGCAGCGGAATTAAATAAAAAAGGCACAATGCCGCCATCAGGACAAGAAGACTGACTCTTCTTACTGACAATGCTTTGAACCATTCCTGTGACACTAGTTATAGATTCCGATGCTTCACTTCAGGTTTACTGTATCCCTGGACCTTCTTATTGACGATGAAACACAGAAATTGCATCGGAATTAAATACAAAAGGCAAAATGCCGACATAAGTACATGAAGACTGACTCTTCTTACTGACTATGATTTGAACCATTCCTGTGACACTAGTTATAGATTAGGATGCTTCACTTCAGGTTTACTGTATCCCTTGGACCTTCTTGTTGACGATGAAACACAGATATTGCATCGGAATTAAATGCAAAAGGCACAATGCTGGCTTCGGTACATGAAGACTGACTCTTCTTACTGTCTATGTTTTGAACCATTCCTGTGACACTAGTTATAGATTCCGATGCTACACTCCAGGTTTACTGTATCCCTTGGACCTTCTTATTGACGATGAAACACAGATATGGCATCGGAAGAAAATACAAAAAGCACAATGCCGACTTACGTACAAGAAGACTGACTCTACTTACTGACTATGCTTTGAACCATTCCTGAGACACTAGTTTTAGATTCCGACGCTACACTCCAGGTTTACTGTATCCCATGGACCTTCTTATTGACGATGAAACACAGAAATTGCATCGGAATTTAATACAAAAGTTACAATGCCGACTCAAGTACAAGAAGACTGACTCTTCTTACTGACTATGTTTCGAACCATTCCTATGAAACTAGTTATAGATTCCGATGCTTCACTTCAGGTTTACTGTATCGCTGGACCTTCTTATTGACGATGAAACACAGAAATTGCATCGGAATTAAATGCAAAAGGCACAATGCCGACTTGAGTACATGAAGACTGACTCTTCTTACTGACTATGATTTGAACCATTCCTGTGACACTAGTTATAGATTAGGATGCTTCACTTCAGGTTTTCTGTATCCCTTGTACCTACTTGTTGACGATGAAACACAGATATTGCATCGGAATTAAATACAAAAGGCACAATGCCGACTTAGGTACATGAGGACTGACCCTTCTTACTGTCTATGTTTTGAACCATTCCTGTGACACTAGTTATAGATTCCGATGCTACACTCCAGGTTTACTGTATCCCTTGGACCTTCTTATTGACGATGAAACACAGAAATGGCATCGGAAGAAAATACAAAAGGCACAATGCCGGCTTAAGTACAAGAAGAATGACTCTTCTGACTGACTATGTTTTGAACCATTCCTGAGACACTAGCTTGAGATTCCAATGCTTCACTTCAGGTTTACTGTATCCCTCTGACCATCGTATTGACGATGAAACACAGAAATTGCATCGGAATTAAATAAAAAAGTACAATGCCGACTTAAGTACAAGAAGACTGACTTTTCTTACTGACTATGTTGTGAACCATTCCTGTGAAACTAGTTATATATTCCGATGCTTCACTACAGGTTTAGTGTACCTTTTGGACCTTCTTATTGACGATGAAACACAGAAATTGCATCGGAATTAAATACAAAATGCACAATGCCGACTTAGGTACATGAAGACTGACTCTTCTTACTTACTATGCTTTGGACCGTTCCTGTGACACTAGTTATAGATTCCGAAGCTACATTCCAGGTTTACTGTATCCCTTGGACCTTCTTATTGACGATGAAACACAGAAATTGCATCGGAATTAAATACAAAAGGCACAATGCCGACTTAAGGACAAGAAGACTGACTCTTCTTACTGACTAAGTTTTGAACCATTCCTGTGACACTAGTTATAGATTCCGATGCTTCACTTCAGGTTTACTGTATCCCTGGACCTTCTTATTGACGATGAAACACAGAAATTGCATCGGAATTAAATACAAAATGCACAATGCCGACTGAAGTACATGAAGACTGACTCTTCTTACTGACTATGATTTGAACCATTCCTGTGACAGTAGTTATAGATTAGGATGCTTCACTTCAGGTTTACTGTATCCCTTGGACTTTCTTGTTGACGATGAAACACAGATATGGCATCGGAATTAAATGCGAAAGGCACAATGCCGACTTCGGTACATGAAGACTGACTTTTCTTACTGTCTATGTTTTGAACAATTCCTGTGACACTAGTTATAGATTCCGATGCTACACTCCAGGTTTACTGTATCCCTTGGACCTTCTTATTGACGATGAAACACAGAAATTGCATCGGAATTAAATATAAAAGGCACAATGCCGACTTAAGTACATGAAGACTGACTCTTCTTACTGACGATGATTTAAACCATTCCTGTGACACTGGTTATAGATTAGGATGCTTCACTTCACGTTTACTGTATCCCATGGACCTTCTTGTTGACGATGAAACACAGATATTGCATCGGAATTAAATACAAAAGGCGCAATGCCGACATAGGTACATGAAGACTGACTCTTCTTACTGTCTATGTTTTGAAGCATTCCTGTGACACCAGTTATAGATTGCGATGCTACACTCCAGGTTTACTGTATTCCCTGGACCTTCTTATTGACGATGAAACACAGAAATAGCACCGTAAGAAAATACAAAAGGCACAATGCCGACTTAAGTACAAGAAGACTGTTTCTTCTTACTGACTATGTTTTTAACCATTCCTGTGACACTAGTTGTAGATTCCTATGCTTCTCCCCAGGTTTAGTGTGCCCCTTGGACATTCTTATTGACGATGAAACACAGAAATTGCATCTGAATTATATACAAAAGGCACAATGCTGACATAGGTACATGAAGACTGACTCTCCTTAATTTCTATGTTTTGAACCCTTCCTGTGACACTAGTTATAGTTTCCGAAGCTACACTCCAGGTTTACTGTATCCCTTGGACCTTCTTATTGACGAAGAGACACAGATATTGCATCGGTATTAAATACAAAAGGCACAATGCCGACTTAAGGACAAGAAGACTGACTCTTCTTACTGACTATGTTTTGAACCATTCCTGTGACACTAGTTATAGATTCCGATGCTTCACTTCAGGTTTACTGTATCATTTGGACCTTCTTATTGACGATGACTCACAGCAATTACATCGGAATTAAATACAAAATGCACAATGCTGACTTAAGTACAAAAAGACTGACTCCTGTTACTGACTACGTTTTGAACCATTCCTGTGACACTATATAGATTCCGATGCTTCCCTTCAGGGTTACTGAATCCCTCTGACCTTCTTATTTACGATGAAACACAGAAATTGTATCGGAATTTAATACAAAACGCACAATGCCGACTTAAGGCCATAAAGACTGACCCTTCTTACTGACTATGTTTGAACCATTCCTGTGTCACTAGTTATAGATTCCGATGCTTCACTTCAGGTTTACTGTATCCCTCTGACCTTCTTATTGACGATGAAACACAGAAATGGCACCGGAATGAAATACAAAAGGCACAATGCCGACATAAGTACATAAAGACCGACTCTTCTTAGTGACTATGTTTTGAACCATTCCTGTGACCCTAGTTATGGGTTCCGAAGCTTCACTTCAGGTTTACTGTATACCTTGGAGCATCTTATTGACGATGAAACACAGAAATTGCATCGGAATTAAATACAAAAGGCACAATGCCGACTTAAGTACAAGAAGACTGTATCTTCTTGCTGTCTATGTTTTAACCATTCCTGTGACGCTAGTTATAGATTCCGATGCTTCACTTGAGGTTTACTGTATCCCTTGGACCATCTAATTGACGATGAAACACAGAAATTGCAGCGGCATTACATAAAAAAGGCACAATGTCACCTTCAGGACAAGAAGACTGACTCTTCTTACTGACTATGCTTTGAACCATTCCTGTGACACTAGTTATAGATTCCGATGCTTCACTTCAGGGTTACTGAATCCCTCTGACCTTCTTATTTACGATGAAACACAGAAATTGTATCGGAATTAAATACAAAAGGCACAATGCCGACTTAAGGACAAGAAGACTGACTCTTCTTACTGACTATGTTTGAACCATTCCTGTGACACTAGTTATAGATTCCGATGCTTCACTTCAGGTTTACTGTATCCCTCTGACCTTCTTATTGACGATGAAACACAGAAATGGCACCGGAATTAAATACAAAAGGCACAATGCCGACATAAGTACATAAAGACCGACTCTTCTTACTGACTATGTTTTGAACCATTCCTGTGACACTAGTTATGGATTCCGATGCTTCACTTCAGGGTTACTGTATCCCTTGGAGCATCTTATTGACGATGAAACACAGAAATTGCATCGGAATTAAATACAAAAGGCACAATGCCGACTTAAGTAAAAGAAAACTGTATCTTCTTGCTGTCTATGTTGTGAACCATTCCTGTGACACTACTTATAGATTCCGATGCTTCACTTCAGGTTTACTGTATCCCTCTGACCTTCTTATTGACGATGAAACACAGAAATGGCACCGGAATTAAATACAAAAGGGACAATGCCGACTTAAGTACATAAGACCGACTCTTCTTAGTAACTATGATTTGAACCATTCGTGTGACACTAGTTATGGATTCCGATGCTTCACTTCAGGTTTACTTTATCCCTTGGAGCATCTTATTGACGATGAAACACAGAAATTGTATCTGAATTAAATACAAAAGGCACAATTCCGACTTAAGTACAAGAAGACTGTATCCTCTTACTGTCTATGTTTTGAATCATTCCTGTGCACTAGATATAGATTCCGATGCTTCACTTGAGGTTTACTGTATCCCTTGGACCTTCTTATTGACGATGAAACACAGAAATTGCAGCGGAATTAAATAAAAAAGGCACAATGCCGCCTTCAGGGCAAGAAGACTGACTCTACTTACTGACTATGCTTTGAACCATTCCTGTGACACTAGTTATGGATGCCGATGCTTCACTTCGGGTTTACAGTATCCCTGGACCTTCTTATTGACGATGAAACACAGAAATTGCATCGGAATTAAATACAAAAGGCACAATGTCGACTTAAGTACATGAAGACTGACTCTTCTTACTGACTATGATTTGAACCATTCCTGTGACGCTAGTTATAGATTAGGATGCTTCACTTCAGGTTTACTGTATCCCTTGGACCATCTTGTTGACGATGAAACACAGATATTGCATCGGAATTATATACAAAAGGCACATTGCCGACTTCGGTACATGAAGACTGACTCTTCTTACTGTCTATGTTTTGAACCATTCCTGTGACACTAGTTATGGATTCCGATGCTACACACCAGGTTTTCTGTATCCCTTGGAGCTTCTTATTGACGATGAAACACAGGAATGGCATCGGAAGAAAATAAAAAAAGCACAATGCCGACTTAAGTACAAGAAGACTGTATCTTCTTACTGTCTTTGTTTTGAACCATTCCTGTGCACTAGTTATACATTTCGATGCTTCACTTGAGGTTTACTGTATCCCTTGGACCTTCCTATTGACGATGAAACACAGAAATTGCAGCGGAATTAAATAAAAAATGCACAATGCCGCCTTCAGGACAAGAAGACTGACTCTACTTACTGACTATGCTTTGAACCATTCCTGTGACACTAGTTATGGAATCCGATGCTTCACTTCAGGTTTACTGTATCCCTGGACCTTCTTGTTGACGATGAAACACAGAAATTGCATCGGAATTAAATACAAAAGGAACAATGTCGACTTAAGTACATGAAGACTGACTCTTCTTACTGACTATGTTTTGAACCATTCCTGAGAAACTAGTTTTAGATTCCGATCCATCACTTTAGCTTTACTGTATCCCTCTGACCATCTTATTGACGAAGAAACACAGAAATTGCATCGGAATTAATTAGAAAAGGACAATGCCGACTTAAGGACAAGAAGTCTGACTCCTCTTACTGACTATGTTGTGAACCATTCCTGTGACACTAGTTATATATTCCGATGCTTCACTCGAGGTTTAGTGTACCCCTTGGACCTTCTTATTGAGGATGAAACACAGAAATTGCATCGAAATTAAATACAAAAGGCACAATGCCGACTTAAGTACAAGAGGACAGTATCTTCTTACTGTCTATGTTTTTGACCTTTGCTGTGCCACTAGTTATAGATTCCGATGCTTCACTCCGGGTTTACTGTATCCCTTGAACCTTCTTATTGACGATGAAACAGAGAAATTGCATCGGAATTAAATACAAAAGGCACAATGCCGCCTTAAGGACAAGAAGGCTGACTCTTCTTACTGACTATGATTTCATCCATTCCTGTGACACTAGTTATAGATTCCGATGCTTCACTTCAGGTTTACTGTATCCCTCTGACCTTCTTATTGACGATGAAACACAGAAATTGCACCGGAATTAAATACAAAATGCACAATGCCGACTTAAGTACAAGATGACTGACTCTTCTTACTGTCTATGTTTTGAACCATTCCATTGACACTAGTTATAGATTCCGATGCTACACTCCAGGTTTACTGTATCCCTTGGACCTTCTTATTGACGAAGAAACACTGAAATTGCATCGGAATTAAATACAAAAGGAACAATGCCGACTTAAGTACAAGAAGACTGACCCTTCTTACTGACTATGTATTGAGCCATTCCTGTGACACTAGTTATAGATTCCGATGCTTCACTTCAAGTTTACTGAAACCCTTGGACCTTCTTATTGACGGTGAAACACAGAAATTGCATCGGAATTAAATACAAAAGGCACAATGCCGACTTAAGTACAAGAAGACTGACTCTTCTTACTGTCTATGTTTTGAACCATTCCTGTGCAACTAGTTATAGATTTCGATGCTTCACTTCAGGTTTACTGTATCACGTGGACCTTCTTATTGACGACGAAACACAGAAATTTTGTCGGAATTAAATAGAAAAGGCACAATGACGACTTAAGTACAAGAAGACTATCTCTTCCTACTGTCTATGTTTTGAACCATTCCTGTGACACTAGTTATAGATTCCGATGCTTCACTTCAGGTTTACTGTATCCCTTGGACCTTCTTCTTGACGATGAAAGACAGAAATTGCATCGGAATTAAATACAAAAGGCACAATGCCGACTTAAGGACAAGAAGACTGACTCTTCTTACTAACTATGCTTTGAACCATTCCTGCGACACTAGTTACAGATTCCGATGATTCACTTCAGGTTTACTGTATCATTTGGACCTTCTTATTGACGATGACACACAGAAATTACATCGGAATTAAATACAAAAGGCACAATGCCGACTTAAGTACAAAAAGACTGACTCTTGGTACTGACTATGTTTTGAACCATTCCTGTGACACTAGTTATAGATTCCGATGCTTCACTTCAGGTTTACTGTATCCCTTGGACATTCCTATTGACGATGAAACACAGAAATTGCAGCGGAATTAAATAAAAAAGGCACAATGCCGCCTTCAGGGCAAGAAGACTGACTCTACTTACTGAGTATGCTTTGAACCATTCCTGTGACACTAGTTATGGATGCCGATGCTTCACTTCAGGTTTACAGTATCCCTGGACCTTCTTATTGACGATGAAACACAGAAATTGCATCGGAATTAAATACAAAAGGCACAATGTCGACTTAAGTACATGAAGACTGACTCTTCTTACTGACTATGATTTGAACCATTCCTGTGACACTAGTTATAGATTAGGATGCTTCACTTCAGGTTTACTGTATCCCTTGGACCTTCTTGTTGACGATGAAACACAGATATTGCATCGGAATTAAATACAAAAGGCACAATGTCGACTTAAGTACATGAAGACTGACTCTTCTTACTGACTATGTTTTAAACCATTCCTGAGAAACTAGTTTTAGATTCCGATCCATCACTTCAGGTTTACTGTATCCCTCTGACCATCTTATTGACGAAGAAACACAGAAATTGCATCGGAATTAATTAGAAAAGGACAATGCCGACTTAAGGACAAGAAGTCTGACTCCTCTTACTGACTATGTTGTGAACCATTCCTGTGACACTAGTTATATATTCCGATGCTTCACTCGAGGTTTAGTGTACCCCTTGGACCTTCTTATTGGCGATGAAACACAGAAATTGCATCGAAATTAAATACAAAAGGCACAATGCCGACTTAAGTACAAGAAGGCTGACTCTTCTTACTGACTATGATTTCATCCATTCCTGTGACACTAGTTATAGATTGCGATGCTTCACTCCGGGTTTACTGTATCCCTTGAACCTTCTTATTGACGACGAAACACAGAAATTGCATCGGAATTAAATACAAAAGGCACAATGCCGCCTTAAGGACAAGAAGGCTGACTCTTCTTACTGACTATGATTTCATCCATTCCTGTGACACTAGTTATAGATTGCGATGCTTCACTTCAGGTTTACTGTATCCCTCTGACCTTCTTATTGACGATGAAACACAGAAATGGCACCGGAATTAAATACAAAAGGCACAATGCCGACATAAGTACATAAAGACCGACTCTTCTTACTGACTATGTTTTGAACCATTCCTGTGACACTAGTTATGGATACCGATGCTTCACTTCAGGGTTACTGTATCCCTTGGAGCATCTTATTGACGATGAAACACAGAAATTGCATCGGAATTAAATACAAAAGGCACAATGCCGACTTAAGTAAAGGAAGACTGTATCTTCTTGCTGTCTATGTTGTGAACCATTCCTGTGACACTACTTATAGATTCCGATGCTTCACTTCAGGTTTACTGTATCCCTCTGACCTTCTTATTGACGATGAAACACAGAAATGGCACCGGAATTAAATACAAAAGGGACAATGCCGACTTAAGTACATAAGACCGACTCTTCTTAGTAACTATGATTTGAACCATTCGTGTGACACTAGTTATGGATTCCGATGCTTCACTTCAGGTTTACTGTATCCCTTGGAGCATCTTATTGACGATGAAACACAGAAATTGTATCTGAATTAAATACAAAAGGCACAATTCCGACTTAAGTACAAGAAGACTGTATCCTCTTACTGTCTATGTTTTGAATCATTCCTGTGCACTAGATATAGATTCCGATGCTTCACTTGAGGTTTACTGTATCCCTTGGACCTTCCTATTGACGATGAAACACAGAAATTGCAGCGGAATTAAATAAAAAAGGCACAATGCCGCCTTCAGGGCAAGAAGACTGACTCTACTTACTGACTATGCTTTGAACCATTCCTGTGACACTAGTTATGGATGCCGATGCTTCACTTCGGGTTTACAGTATCCCTGGACCTTCTTATTGACGATGAAACACAGAAATTGCATCGGAATTAAATACAAAAGGCACAATGTCGACTTAAGTACATGAAGACTGACTCTTCTTACTGACTATGATTTGAACCATTCCTGTGACACTAGTTATAGATTAGGATGCTTCACTTCAGGTTTACTGTATCCCTTGGACCATCTTGTTGACGATGAAACACAGATATTGCATCGGAATTAAATACAAAAGGCACATTGCCGACTTCGGTACATGAAGACTGACTCTTCTTACTCTCTATGTTTTGAACCATTCCTGTGACACTAGTTATGGATTCCGATGCTACACACCAGGTTTTCTGTATCCCTTGGAGCTTCTTATTGACGATGAAACACAGGAATGGCATCGGAAGAAAATGAAAAAAGCACAATGCCGACTTAAGTACAAGAAGACTGTATCTTCTTACTGTCTTTGTTTTGAACCATTCCTGTGCACTAGTTATACATTTCGATGCTTCACTTGAGGTTTACTGTATCCCTTGCACCTTCCTATTGACGATGAAACACAGAAATTGCAGCGGAATTAAATAAAAAATGCACAATGCCGCCTTCAGGACAAGAAGACTGACTCTACTTACTGACTATGCTTTGAACCATTCCTGTGACACTAGTTATGGAATCCGATGCTTCACTTCAGGTTTACTGTATCCCTGGACCTTCTTGTTGACGATGAAACACAGAAATTGCATCGGAATTAAATACAAAAGGCACAATGTCGACTTAAGTACATGAAGACTGACTCTTCTTACTGACTATGTTTTGAACCATTCCTGAGAAACTAGTTTTAGATTCCGATCCATCACTTTAGGTTTACTGTATCCCTCTGACCATCTTATTGACGAAGAAACACAGAAATTGCATCGGAATTAATTAGAAAAGGACAATGCCGACTTAAGGACAAGAAGTCTGACTCCTCTTACTGACTATGTTGTGAACCATTCCTGTGACACTAGTTATATATTCCGATGCTTCACTCGAGGTTTAGTGTACCCCTTGGACCTTCTTATTGAGGATGAAACACAGAAATTGCATCGAAATTAAATACAAAAGGCACAATGCCGACTTAAGTACAAGAAGACAGTATCTTCTTACTGTCTATGTTTTTGACCTTTGCTGTGCCACTAGTTATAGATTCCGATGCTTCACTCCGGGTTTACTGTATCCCTTGAACCTTATTATTGACGATGAAACACAGAAATTGCATCGGAATTAAATACAAAAGGCACAATGCCGCCTTAAGGACAAGAAGGCTGACTCTTCTTACTGACTATGATTTCATCCATTCCTGTGACACTAGTTATAGATTCCGATGCTTCACTTCAGGTTTACTGTATCCCTCTGACCTTCTTATTGACGATGAAACACAGAAATTGCACCGGAATTAAATACAAAATGCACAATGCCGACTTAAGTACAAGATGACTGACTCTTCTTACTGTCTATGTTTTGAACCATTCCATTGACACTAGTTATAGATTCCGATGCTACACTCCAGGTTTACTGTATCCCTTGGACCTTCTTATTGACGAAGAAACACTGAAATTGCATCGGAATTAAATACAAAAGGAACAATGCCGACTTAAGTACAAGAAGACTGACCCTTCTTACTGACTATGTATTGAGCCATTCCTGTGACACTAGTTATAGATTCCGATGCTTCACTTCAAGTTTACTGAAACCCGTGGACCTTCTTATTGACGGTGAAACACAGAAATTGCATCGGAATTAAATACAAAAGGCACAATGCCGACTTAAGTACAAGAAGACTGACTCTTCTTACTGTCTATGTTTTGAACCATTCCTGTGCAACTAGTTATAGATTTCGATGCTTCACTTCAGGTTTACTGTATCACGTGGACCTTCTTATTGACGACGAAACACAGAAATTTTGTCGGAATTAAATAGAAAAGGCACAATGACGACTTAAGTACAAGAAGACTATCTCTTCCTATTGTCTATGTTTTGAACCATTCCTGTGACACTAGTTATAGATTCCGATGCTTCACTTCAGGTTTACTGTATCCCTTGGACCTTCTTCTTGACGATGAAAGACAGAAATTGCATCGGAATTAAATACAAAAGGCACAATGCCGACTTAAGGACAAGAAGACTGACTCTTCTTACTGACTATGCTTTGAACCATTCCTGCGACACTAGTTACAGATTCCGATGATTCACTTCAGGTTTACTGTATCATTTGGACCTTCTTATTGACGATGACACACAGAAATTAAATCGGAATTAAATACAAAAGGCACAATGCCGACTTAAGTACAAAAAGACTGACTCTTGGTACTGACTATGTTTTGAACCATTCCTGTGACACTAGTTATAGATTCCGATGCTTCACTTCAGGTTTACTGTATCCCTCTGACCTTCTTTTTGACGATGAAACACAGAAATTGCATCGGAATTAAATAGAAAAGGCACAATGCCGGCTTAAGTACAAGAAGACGGACTCTTCTTACTGTCTAAGTTTTGAACCATTCCTGTGACACTAATTATAGATTCCAATGCTTGACTTCAGGTTTACTGTATCCCTCTGACCTTCTTTTTGACGATGAAACACAGAAATTGCATCGGAATTAAATACAAAAGGCACAATGCCGACTTAAGTACAAGAAGACTGACTCTTCTGACTGACTATGTTATGAAACCATTTCTGTGGCACTAGTTATAGATTCCGATGCTTCCCTTCAGGGTTACTGATTCCCTCTGACCTTCTTGTTCACGATGAAACACAGAAATTGCATCGGAATTGAATAGAAAAGGCACAATGCCGACTTAAGGACAAGTAGACTGACTCTTCTTACTGACTATGTTTGAACCATTCCTGTGACACTAGTTATAGATTCCGATGCTTCACTTCAGGTTTACTGTATCCCTCTGACCTTCTTATTGACGATGAAACACAGAAATGGCACCGGAATTAAATACAAAAGGGACAATGCCGACTTAAGTACATAAGACCGACTCTTCTTAGTAACTATGATTTGAACCATTTGTGTGACACTAGTCATGGATTCCGATGCTTCACTTCAGGTTTACTGTATCCCTTGGAGCATCTTATTGACGATGAAACACAGAAATAGTATCGGAATTAAATACAAAAGGCACAATTCCGACTTAAGTACAAGAAGACTGTATCTTCTTACTTTCTATGTTTTGAACCATTCCTGTGCACTAGTTATAGATTCCGATGCTTCACTTGAGGTTTACTGTATCCCTTGGACATTCCTATTGACGATGAAACACAGAAATTGCAGCGGAATTAAATAAAAAAGGCACAATGCCGCCTTCAGGGCAAGAAGACTGACTCTACTTACTGACTATGCTTTGAACCATTCCTGTGACACTAGTTATGGATGCCGATGCTTCACTTCAGGTTTACAGTATCCCTGGACCTTCTTATTGACGATGAAACACAGAAATTGCATCGGAATTAAATACAAAAGGCACAATGTCGACTTAGGTACATGAAGACTGACTCTTCTTACTGACTATGATTTGAACCATTCCTGTGACACTAGTTATAGATTAGGATGCTTCACTTCAGGTTTACTGTATCCCTTGGACCTTCTTGTTGACGATGAAACACAGATATTGCATCGGAATTAAATACAAAAGGCACAATGTCGACTTAAGTACATGAAGACTGACTCTTCTTACTGACTATGTTTTGAACCATTCCTGAGAAACTAGTTTTAGATTCCGATCCATCACTTCAGGTTTACTGTATCCCTCTGACCATCTTATTGACGAAGAAACACAGAAATTGCATCGGAATTAATTAGAAAAGGACAATGCCGACTTAAGGACAAGAAGTCTGACTCCTCTTACTGACTATGTTGTGAACCATTCCTGTGACACTAGTTATATATTCCGATGCTTCACTCGAGGTTTAGTGTACCCCTTGGACCTTCTTATTGGCGATGAAACACAGAAATTGCATCGAAATTAAATACAAAAGGCACAATGCCGACTTAAGTACAAGAAGACAGTATCTTCTTACCGTCTATGTTTTGAACCTTTGCTGTGCCACTAGTTATAGATTCCGATTCTTCACTCCGGGTTTACTGTATCCCTTGAACCTTCTTATTGACGATGAAACACAGAAATTGCATCGGAATTAAATACAAAAGGCACAATGCCGCCTTAAGGACAAGAAGGCTGACTCTTCTTACTGACTATGATTTCATCCATTCCTGTGACATTAGTTATAGATTCCGATGCTTCACTTCAGGTTTACTGTATCCCTCTGACCTTCTTATTGACGATGAAACACAGAAATTGCACCGGAATTAAATACAAAATGCACAATGCCGACTTAAGTACAAGATGACTGACTCTTCTTACTGTCTATGTTTTGAACCATTCCATTGACACTAGTTATAGATTCCGATGCTACACTCCAGGTTTACTGTATCCCTTGGACCTTCTTATTGACGAAGAAACACTGAAATTGCATCGGAATTAAATACAAAAGGCACAATGCCGACTTAAGTACAAGAAGACTGACCCTTCTTACTGACTATGTATTGAGCCATTCCTGTGACACTAGTTATAGATTCCGATGCTTCACTTCAAGTTTACTGAAACCCTTGGACCTTCTTATTGACGGTGAAACACAGAAATTGCATCGGAATTAAATACAAAAGGCACAATGCCGACTTAAGTACAAGAAGACTGACTCTTCTTACTGTCTATGTTTTGAACCATTCCTGTGCAACTAGTTATAGATTTCGATGCTTCACTTCAGGTTTACTGTATCACGTGGACCTTCTTATTGACGACGAAACACAGAAATTTTGTCGGAATTAAATAGAAAAGGCACAATGACGACTTAAGTACAAGAAGACTATCTCTTCCTACTGTCTATGTTTTGAACCATTCCTGTGACACTAGTTATAGATTCCGATGCTTCTCTTCAGGTTTACTGTATCCCTTGGACCTTCTTCTTGACGATGAAACACAGAAATTGCATCGGAATTAAATACAAAAGGCACAATGCCGACTTAAGGACAAGAAGACTGACTCTTCTTACTGACTATGCTTTGAACCATTCCTGCGACACTAGTTACAGATTCCGATGATTCACTTCAGGTTTACTGTATCATTTGGACCTTCTTATTGACGATGACACACAGAAATTACATCGGAATTAAATACAAAAGGCACAATGCCGACTTAAGTACAAAAAGACTGACTCTTGTTACTGACTATGTTTTGAACCTTTCCTGTGACACTAGTTATAGATTCCGATGCTTCACTTCAGGTTTACTGTATCCCTCTGACCTTCTTTTTGACGATGAAACACAGAAATTGCATCGGAATTAAATAGAAAAGGCACAATGCCGGCTAAAGTACAAGAAGACTGACTCTTCTTACTGTCTAAGTTTTGAACCATTCCTGTGACACTAATTATAGATTCTAATGCTTGACTTCAGGTTTACTGTATCCCTCTGACCTTCTTTTTGACGATGAAACACAGAAATTGCATCGGAATTAAATACAAAAGGCACAATGCCGACTTAAGTACAAGAAGACTGACTCTTCTGACTGACTATGTTATGAAACCATTTCTGTGGCACTAGTTACAGATTCCGATGCTTCCCTTCAGGGTTACTGATTCCCTCTGACCTTCTTGTTCACGATGAAACACAGAAATTGCATCGGAATTGAATAGAAAAGGCACAATGCCGACTTAAAGACAAGTAGACTGACTCTTCTTACTGACTATGTTTGAACCATTCCTGTGACACTAGTTATAGATTCCGATGCTTCACTTCAGGTTTACTGTATCCCTCTGACCTTCTTATTGACGATGAAACACAGAAATGGCACCGGAATTAAATACAAAAGGGACAATGCAGACTTAAGTACATAAGACCGACTCTTCTTAGTAACTATGATTTGAACCATTTGTGTGACACTAGTTATGGATTCCGATGCTTCACTTCAGGTTTACTGTATCCCTTGGAGCATCTTATTGACGATGAAACACAGAAATAGTATCGGAATTAAATACAAAAGGCACAGTTCCGACTTAAGCACAAGAAGACTGTATCTTCTTACTGTCTATGTTTTGAACCATTCCTGTGCACTAGTTATAGATTCCGATGCTTCACTTGAGGTTTACTGTATCCCTTGGACCTTCCTATTGACGATGAAACACAGAAGTTGCAGCAGAATTAAATAAAAAAGGCACAATGCCGCCTTCAGGGCAAGAAGACTGACTCTACTTACTGAGTATGCTTCGAACCATTCCTGTGACACTAGTTATGGATGCCGATGCTTCACTTCAGGTTTACAGTATCCCTGGACCTTCTTATTGACGATGAAACACAGAAATTGCATCGGAATTAAATACAAAAGGCACAATGTCGACTTAAGTACATGAAGACTGACTCTTCTTACTGACTATGATTTGATCCATTCCTGTGACACTAGTTATAGATTAGGATGCTTCACTTCAGGTTTACTGTATCCCTTGGACCTTCTTGTTGACGATGAAACACAGATATTGCATCGGAATTAAATACAAAAGGCACATTGCCGACTTCGGTACATGAAGACTGACTCTTCTGACTGTCTATGTTTTGAACCATTCCTGTGACACTAGTTATAGATTCCGATGCTACACTCCAGGTTTTCTGTATCCCTTGGACCTTCTTATTGACGATGAAACACAGAAATGGCATCGGAAGAAAATACAATAAGCACAATGCCGACTTAAGTACAAGAAGACTGTATCTTCTTACTGTCTTTGTTTTGAACCATTCCTGTGCACTAGTTATACGTTTCGATGCTTCACTTGAGGTTTACTGTATCCCTTGGACCTTCCTATTGACGATGAAACACAGAAATTGCAGCGGAATTAAATAAAAAATGCACAATGCCGCCTTCAGGACAAGAAGACTGACTCTACTTACTGACTATGCTTTGAACCATTCCTGTGACACTAGTTATGGAATCCGATGCTTCACTTCAGGTTTACTGTATCCCTGGACCATCTTGTTGACGATGAAACACAGAAATTGCATCGGAATTAAATACAAAAGGCACAATGTCGACTTAAGTACATGAAGACTGACTCTTCTTACTGACTATGTTTTGAACCATTCCTGAGACACTAGTTTTAGATTCCGATCCATCACTTCAGGTTTACTGTATCCCTCTGACCATCTTATTGACGAAGAAACACAGAAATTGCATCGGAATTAATTAGAAAAGGACAATGCCGACTTAAGGACTAGAAGTCCGACTCCTCTTACTGACTATGTTGTGAACCATTCCTGTGACACTAGTTATATATTCCGATGCTTCACTCGAGGTTTAGTGTACCCCTTAGACCTTCTTATTGACGATGAAACACAGAAATTGCATCGAAATTAAATACAAAAGGCACAATGCCGACTTAAGTACAAGAAGACAGTATCTTCTTACTGTCTATGTTTTGAACCTTTGCTGTGCCACTAGTTATAGCTTCCGATGCTTCACTCCGGGTTTACTGTATCCCTTGAACCTTCTTATTGACGATGAAACACAGAAATTGCATCGGAATTAAATACGAAAGGCACAATGAAGCCTTAAGGACAAGAAGGCTGACTCTTCTTACTGACTATGATTTCATCCATTCCTGTGACACTAGTTATAGATTCCGATGCTTCACTTCAGGTTTACTGTATCCCTCTGACCTTCTTATTGACGATGAAACACAGAAATTGCACCGGAATTAAATACAAAATGCACAATGCCGACTTAAGTACAAGTTGACTGACTCTTCTTACTGTCTATGTTTTGAACCATTCCATTGACACTAGTTAAAGATTCCGATGCTACACTGCAGGTTTACTGCATCCCTTGGACCTTCTTATTGACGAAGGAACACTGAAATTGCATCGGAATTAAATACAAAAGGCACAATGCCGACTTAAGTACAAGAAGACTGACTCTTCTTACTGACTATGTATTGAGCCATTCCTGTGACACTAGTTATAGATTCCGATGCTTCACTTCAAGTTTACTGAAACCATTGGACCTTCTTATTGACGGTGAAACACAGAAATTGCATCGGAATTAAATACAAAAGGCACAATGCCGACTTAAGTACAAGAAGACTGACTCTTCTTACTGTCTATGTTTTGAACCATTCCTGTGACACTAGTTATAGATTTCGATGCTTCACTTCAGGTTTACTGTATCACGTGGACCTTCTTATTGACGACGAATCACAGAAATTTTGTCGGAATTAAATAGAAAAGGCACAATGACGACTTAAGTACAAGAAGACTATCTCTTCCTACTGTCTATGTTTTGAACCATTCCTGTGACACTAGTTATAGATTCCGATGCCTCACTTCAGGTTTACTGTATCCCTTGGACCTTCTTCTTGACGATGAAACACAGAAATTGCATCGGAATTAAATACAAAAGGCACAATGCCGACTTAAGGACAAGAAGACTGACTCTTCTTACTGACTATGCTTTGATCCATTCCTGCGACACTAGTTACAGATTCCGATGCTTCACTTCAGGTTTACTGTATCCCTTGGACCTTCTTGTTGACGATGAAACACAGATATTGCATCGGAATTAAATACAAAAGGCACATTGCCGACTTCGGTACATGAAGACTGACTCTTCTTACTGTCTATGTTTTGAACCATTCCTGTGGCACTAGTTATGGATTCCGATGCTACACTCCAGGTTTTCTGTATCCCTTGGACCTTCTTATTGACGATGAATAACAGGAATGGCATCGGAAGAAAATACAAAAAGCACAATGCCGACTTAAGTACAAGAAGACTGTATCTTCTTACTGTCTTTGTTTTGAACCATTCCTGTGCACTAGTTATACATTTCGATGCTTCACTTGAGGTTTACTGTATCCCTTGGACCTTCCTATTGACGATGAAACACAGAAATTGCAGCGGAATTAAATAAAAAAGGCACAATGCCGCCTTCAGGACAAGAAGACTGACTCTACTTACTGACTATTCTTTGAACCATTCCTGTGACACTAGTTATGGAATCCGATGCTTCACTTCAGGTTTACTGTATCCCTGGACCTTCTTGTTGACGATGAAACTCAGAAATTGCATCGGAATTAAATACAAAAGGCACAATGTCGACTTAAGTACATGAAGACTGACTCTTCTTAGTGACTATGTTTTGAACCATTCCTGAGAAACTAGTTTTAGATTCCGATCCATCACTTCAGGTTTACTGTATCCCTCGGACCATCTTATTGACGAATAAACACAGAAATTGCATCGGAATTAATTAGAAAAGGACAATGCCGACTTAAGGACAAGAAGTCTGACTCCTCTTACTGACTATGTTGTGAACCATTCCTGTGACACTAGTTATAAATTCCGATGCTTCACTCGAGGTTTAGTGTACCCCTTGGACCTTCTTATTGACGATGAAACACAGAAATTGCATCGAAATTAAATACAAAAGGCACAATGCCGACTTAAGTACAAGAAGACAGTATCTTCTTACTGTCTATGTTTTGAACCTTTGCTGTGCCACTAGTTATAGATTCCGATGCTTCACTCCGGGTTTACTGTATCCCTTGAACCTTCTTATTGACGATGAAACACAGAAATTGCATCGGAATTAAATACAAAAGGCACAATGCCGCCTTAAGGACAAGAAGGCTGACTCTTCTTACTGACTATGATTTCATCCATTCCTGTGACACTAGTTATAGATTCCGATGCTTCACTTCAGGTTTACTGTATCCCTCTGACCTTCTTATTGACGATGAAACACAGAAATTGCACCGGAATTAAATACAAAATGCACAATGCCGACTTAAGTACAAGATGACTGACTCTTCTTACTGTCTATGTTTTGAACCATTCCATTGACACTAGTTATAGATTCCGATGCTACACTCGAGGTTTACTGTATCCCTTGGACCTTCTTATTGACGAAGAAACACTGAAATTGCATCGGAATTAAATACAAAAGGCACAATGCCGACTTAAGTACAAGAAGACTGACCCTTCTTACTGACTATGTATTGAGCCATTCCTGTGACACTAGTTATAGATTCCGATGCTTCACTTCAAGTTCACTGAAACCCTTGGACCTTCTTATTGACGGTGAAACACAGAAATTGCATCGGAATTAAATACAAATGGCACAATGCCGACTTAAGTACAAGAAGACTGACTCTTCTCACTGTCCATGTTTTGAACCATTCCTGTGCAACTAGTCATAGATTTCGATGCTTCACTTCAGGTTTACTGTATCCCTCTGACCTTCTTATTGATGATGAAACACAGAAATTGCATCGGAATTAAATACAAAAGGCACAATGCCGACTTAAGTACAAGAAGACTGACTCTTCTGACTGACTATGTTATGAAACCATTTCTGTGGCACTAGTTATAGATTCCGATGCTTCCCTTCAGGGTTACTGATTCCCTCTGACCTTCTTGTTCACGATGAAACACAGAAATTGCATCCGAATTGAATAGAAAAGGCACAATGCCGACTTAAGGACAAGTAGACTGACTCTTCTTACTGACTATGTTTGAACCATTCCTGTGACACTAGTTATAGATTCCGATGCTTCACTTCAGGTTTACTGTATCCCTCTGACCTTCTTATTGACGATGAAACACAGAAATGGCACCGGAATTAAATACAAAAGGGACAATGCCGACTTAAGTACATAAGACCGACTCTTCTTAGTAACTATGATTTGAACCATTTGTGTGACACTAGTTATGGATTCCGATGCTTCACTTCAGGTTTACTGTATCCCTTGGAGCATCTTATTGACGATGAAACACAGAAATAGTATCGGAATTAAATACAAAAAGCACAATTCCGACTTAAGTACAAGAAGACTGTATCTTCTTACTGTCTATGTTTTGAACCATTCCTGTGCACTAGTTATAGATTCCGATGCTTCACTTGAGGTTTACTGTATCCCTTGGACCTTCCTATTGACGATGAAACACAGAAATTGCAGCGGAATTAAATAAAAAAGGCACAATGCCGCCTTCAGGGCAAGAAGACTGACTCTACTTACTGACTATGCTTTGAACCATTCCTGTGACACTAGTTATGGATGCCGATGCTTCACTTCAGGTTTACAGTATCCCTGGACCTTCTTATTGACGATGAAACACAGAAATTGCATCGGAATTAAATACAAAAGGCACAATGTCGACTTAAGTACATGAAGACGGACTCTTCTTACTGACTATGATTTGAACCATTCCTGTGACACTAGTTATAGATTAGGATGCTTCACTTCAGGTTTACTTTATCCCTTGGACCTTCTTGTTGACGATGAAGCACAGATATTGCATCGGAATTAAATACAAAAGGCACATTGCCGACTTCGGTACATGAAGACTGACTCTTCTGACTGTCTATGTTTTGAACCATTCCTGTGACACTAGTTATAGATTCCAATGCTACACTCCAGGTTTTCTGTATCCCTTGGACCTTCTTATTGACGATGAAACACAGAAATGGCATCGGAAGAAAATACAAAAAGCACAATGCCGACTTAAGTACAAGAAGACTGTATCTTCTTAATGTCTTTGTTTTGAACCATTCCTGTGCACTAGTTATACGTTTCGATGCTTCACTTGAGGTTTACTGTATCCCTTGGACCTTCCTATTGACGATGAAACACAGAAATTGCAGCGGAATTAAATAAAAAAGGCACAATGCCGCCTTCAGGACAAGAAGACTGACTCTACTTACTGACTATGTTTTGAACCATTCCTGAGACACTAGTTTTAGATTCCGATCCATCACTTCAGGTTTACAGTATCCCTCTGACCATCTTATTGACGAAGAAACACAGAAATTGCATCGGAATTAATTAGAAAAAGACAATGCCGACTTATGGACAAGTAGTCTGACTCCTCTTACTGACTATGTTGTGAACCATTCCTGTGACACTAGTTATAGATTCCGCTGCTTCACTCGAGGTTTAGTGTACCCCTTGGACCTTCTTATTGACGATGAAACACAGAAATTGCATCGAAATTAAATACAAAAGGCACAATGCCGACTTTAGTACAAGAAGACCGTATCTTCTTACTGTCTATGTTTTGAACCTTTGCTGTGCCACTAGTTATAGATTCCGATGCTTCACTCCAGGTTTACTGTATCCCTTGAACCTTCTTATTGGCGATGAAACACAGAAATTGCATCGGAATTAAATACGAAAGGCACAATGAAGCCTTAAGGACAAGAAGGCTGACTCTTCTTACTGACTATGATTTCATCCATTCCTGTGACACTAGTTTTAGATTCCGATGCTTTACTTCAGGTTTACTGAATCCCTTGGACCTTCTTGTTGACGATGAAACACAGATATTGCATCGGAATTAAATACAAAAGGCACAATGCCGACTTAGGTACATGAAGACTGACTCTTCTGACTGTCTATGTTTTGAACCATTCCTGTGACACTAGTTATAGATTCCGATGCTACACTCCAGGTTTACTGTATCCCTTGGACTTTCTTATTGACGATGAAACACAGAAATTTCATCGGAAGAAAATACAAAAGGAACAATGCCGACTTAAGTACAAGAAGACTGACTCTTCTTACTGACTATGTTTTGAACCATTCCTGAGACACTAGTTTTAGATTCTGATGCTTCACTTCAGGTTTACTTTATCCCTCTGAACATCTTATTGACGATGAAACACAGAAATTACATCGGAATTAAATAGAAAAGGACAATGCCGACTTAAGTACAAGAAGACTGACTCTTCCTACTGACTATGTTGTGAACCATTCCTGTGACACTAGTTATATATTCCGATGCTTCACTCCAGGTTTAGTGTACCACTTGGACCTTCTTATTGACGATGAAACACAGAAATTGCATCGAAATTAAATACAAAAGGCACAATGCCGACTTAAGTACAAGAAGACTGACTCTTCCTACTGACTATGTTGCGAACCATTCCTGTGACACTAGTTATATATTCCGATGCTTAACTCCAGGTATAGTGTATTACTTGGACCTTCTTATTGACGATGAAACACAGAAATTGCATCGGAATTAAATACAAAAGGCACAATGCCGACTTAAGGACAAGAAGACTGACTCTTCTTACTGACTAAGCTTTGAACCATTCCTGCGACACTAGTTATAGGTTCCGATGATTCACTTCAGGTTTACTGTATCATTTGGACATTCTTATTGACGATGACACACAGAAATTACATCGGAATTAAATACAAAAGGCACAATGCCGACTTAAGTAAAAAAAGACTGACTCTTGTTACTGACTATGTTTTGCACCATTCCTGTGACACTAGTTATAGATTCCGATGCTTCACTTCAGGGTTACTGTATCTCTAGGACCTTCTAATTGACGATGAAACACGGAAATTCCATCGGAATTTAATACAAAAGGCACAATGCCGACTTAAGTACAAGAAGACTGACTCTTCTTCCTGTCTATGTTTAGAACCATTCCTGTGACAGTAGTTATAGATTCCGATGCTTCACTTCAGGTTTACTGTATCCCTCTGTCCTTCTTATTGATGATGAAACACAGAAATTGCATCGGAATTAAATACAAAAGGCACAATGCCGACTTAAGTACAAGAAGACTAACTCTTCTAACTGACTATGCTATGAACCATTTCTGTGGCACTAGTTATAGATTCCGATGCTTCACTTCGGGGTTACTGAATCCCTCTGATCTTCTTATTCACGATGAAACACAGAAATTGCATCGGAAATAAATACAAAAGGCACAATGCCGACTTAAGGACAAGAGGACTGACTCTTCTTACTGACTATGTTTGAACCATTCCTGTGACACTAGGTATAGATTCCGATGCTTCACTTCAGGTTTACTGTATCCCTCTGACCTTCTTATTGACGATGAGACACAGAAATTGCACCGGAATTAAATACAAAAGGCACAATGCTGACTTAAGTACATGAAGACCGACTCTTCTTAGTGACTATGTTTTGAACCATTCCTGTGACAGTATTTATAGATTCCGATGCTTCACTCCAGGTTTACTTTATCCCTTGGACCTTCTTATTGACGATGAAACACAGAAATTGCAGCGGAATTAAATAAAAAAGGCACAATGCCGACTTAGGTACACGAAGACTGACTCTTCTTACTGTCTATGTTTTGAACCATTCCTGTGACACTAGTTATAGATTCCGATGCTACACCCCAGGTTTACTGTATCCCTTGGACCTTCTTATTGACGATTAAACACAGAAATTGCATCGGAATTAAATACAAAAGGCACAATGCCGACTTACGGACAAGAAGACTGACTCTTCTTGCTGACTATGTTTTCAACCATTCCTGTGACACTATTTATAGATTCCGATGCTTCACTTTAGGTTTAATGTATCCCTCTAACCTTCTTATTGACGATGAAACACGGAAATTGCATCGGAATTAAATACAAAAGGCACAATGCCGACTTAAATACAAGAAGAGTGCCTCTTCTTACTGACTATGATTTGAACCATTCCTGAGACACTAGTTATCGATTCAGATGCTTCACTTCGGGTTTACTGGATCCCTCCGACCATCTTATTGACGATGAAACGCAGAAATTGCATCGGAATTAAATAGAAAAGGACAATGCCGACTTAAGTACAAGAAGACTGACTCTTCTTACTGACTACGTTGTGAACCATTCCTGTGACACTAGTTACAGATTCCGATGCTTCACTCGAGGTTTAGTGTACCCCTTGAACCTTCTTATTGACGATGAAACACAGAAATTGCATCTGAATTAAATGGAAAAGGCACAATGCCGACTTAAGTACAAAAGGATTGACTCTTCTTACTGTCTATGCTTTGAACCAAACCTGTGACACTAGTTATAGATTCCGATGCTTCACTTCAGGTTTACTGTATCCCTTGGACCTTCTTATTGACGATGAAACACAGAATTTGCTTTGGAATTTAATACAAAAGTCACAATGCCGACTCAAGTACAGGGAAACTGACTCTTCTTACTGTCTATGTTTTGAACCACTCCTGGGACACTAGTTTTAGATTCCGATGCTACACTTCAGGTTTACCGTATCCCTCTGACATTCTTATTTACGATGAAACACAGAAATTGCATCGGAATTAAATACAAAAGGCACAATGCTGACATAAGTACAAGAAGACTGACTCTTCCTACTGTCTATGTTTTGCACCATTCCTGTGACACTAGTAATAGATTCCAATGCTTCACTTCAGGTTTACTGTATCCCTTGGACCTTCTTATTGACGATGAAACACAGAAATTGCATCGGAATTAAATACAAAAGGCACAATGCCGACTTAAGTACATGAAAACTGACTCTTCTTACAGACTATGTTTTGAACCATTCCTGTGACACTAGTTGAAGATTCCGATGCTTCATTTCAGGTTTACTGTATCCCTTGGACTTTCTTATAGACGATGAAACACAGAAAATTGCATCGGAATTAAATACAAGAGGCAAAATGCCGACTTAAGTACAAAAAGACTGACTCTTCCTTCTGTTTATGTTTTGAACCATTCCTGTGACACTAGTTTTAGATTCCGATGCTTCACTTCAGGTTTACTGAATCCCTTGGACCTTCTTGTTGACGATGAAACACAGATATTGCATCGGAATTAAATACAAAAGGCACAATGCCGACTTAGGTTCATGAAGACTGACTCTTCTGACTGTCTATGTTTTGAACCATTCCTGTGACACTAGTTATAGATTCCGATGCTACACTCCAGGTTTACTGTATCCCTTGGACCTTCTTATTGACGATGAAACACAGAATTGGCATCGGAAGAAAATACAAAAGGAACAATGCCGACTTAAGTACAAGAAGACTGACTCTTCTTACTGACTATGTTTTGAACCATTCCTGAGACACTAGTTTTAGATTCCGATGCTTCACTTCAGGTTTACTGTATCCCTCCGACCATCTTATTGACGATGAAACACAGAAATTACATCGGAATTAAATAGAAAAGGACAATGCCGAATGAAGTACAAGAAGACTGACTCTTCTTACTGACTATGTTGTGAACCATTCCAGTGACACTAGTTATTTATTCCGATGCTTCACTCCAGGTTTAGTGTACCACTTGGACCTTCTTATTGACGATGAAACACAGAAATTGCACCGAAATTAAATACAAAAGGCACAATGCCGACTTAAGTACATGAAGACAATATCTTCTTACTGTCTATGCTTTGAACCATTCCTGTGACAATAGTTATAGATTCCGATGCTTCACTTAAGGTTTACTGTTTACCTTGGACTCTCCTATTGACGTTGAAACACAGAAATTGCACCGGAATTAAATACAAAAGTAACAATGCCGACTTAAGTACAAGATGACTGACTCTTCTTACTCTCTATGTTTTGAACCATTACATTGACACTAGTTATAGATTCCGATGCCACACTCCAGGTTTACTGTATCCCTTGGACCTTCTTATTTACGAAGAAACACTGAAATTGCATCGGAATTAAATACAAAAGGCACAATGCCGACTTAAGGACAAGAAGACTGACTCTTCTTACTGACTATGCTTTGAACCATTCCTGCGACACTAGTTATAGATTCCGATGATTCACATCAGGTTTACTGTATCATTTGGACATTCTTATTGACGATGACACACAGAAATTACATCGGAATTAAATACAAAAGGCAAAATGCCGACTTAAGTAAAAAAAGACTGACTCTTCTTCCAGTCTATGTTTAGAACCATTCCTGTGACAGTAGTTATAGATTCCGATGCTTCACTTCAGGTTTACTGTATCCCTCTGACCTTCTTATTGATGATGAAACACAGAAATTGCATCGGAATTAAATACAAAAGGCACAATTCCGACTTAAGTACAAGAAGACTAACTCTTCTAACTGACTATGCTATGAACCATTTCTGTGGCACTAGTTATGGATTCCGATGCTTCACTTCAGGGTTACTGAATCCCTCTGACCTTCTTATTCACGATGAAACACAGAAATTGCATCGGAAATAAATACAAAAGGCACAATGCTGACTTAAGTACATGAAGACCGACTCTTCTTAGTGACTATGTTTTGAACCATTCCTGTGACAGTAGTTATAGATTCCGATGCTTCACTTCAGGTTTACTGTATCACTTGGACCATCTTATTGACGATGAAACACAGAAATTGCATCTGAATTAAATACAAAAGGCACAATGCCGACTTAAGTTCAAGAAGACTGTATCTTCTTACTGTCTATGTTTGAACCATTCCTGTGACACTAGTTATAGATTCCGATGCTTCACTCCAGGTTTACTTTATCCCTTGGACCTTCTTACTGACGATGAAACACAGAAATTGCAGCGGAATTAAATAAGAAAGGCACAATGCCGACTTAGGTACACGAAGACTGACTCTTCTTACTGTCTATGTTTTGAACCATTCCTGTGACACTAGTTATAGATTCCGATGCTTCACTCTAGGTTTACTGTATCCCTTGGACCTTCTCATTGACGATGAAACACAGAAATTGCATCGGAATTAAATACAAAAGGCACATTGCCGACTTAAGTACATGAAGACTAACTCTTCATACTGACTATGATTTGAACCATTCCTGTGATACTAGTTATAGAATCCGATGCTTCACTTCAGGTTTTCTGTATCCCTTGGACCTTCTTATTGACGATGAAACACAGAAATTGCATCGGGATGAAATACAAAAGGAACAATGCCGACTTAGGTACATGAAAACTGACTCTCCTTACTGTCTATGTTTGAACCATTCCTGTGACACTAGTTATAGAATCCGATGCTACACTTCAGGTTTACTGTATCCCTCTGACCATCTTATTGACGATGAAACACAGAAATTGCATCGGAATTAAATTGTAAAGGCACAATGCCGGCTTAAGTACAAGAAGACTGACTCTTCTTACTGACTATGTTGTGAACCATTCCTGTGACACTAGTTATAGATTCCGATGCTTCACTCCAGGTTTGGTGGACCCTGGGACCTTCTTATTGACGATGAAACACAGAAATTGCATCGGAATTGAATAGAAAAGCCACAAAGCCGACTTAAGTACAAGAAGACTGACTCTTCTTACTGTCTATGTTTTGAACCACTCCTGGGACACTAGTTATGGATTCCGATGCTTCACTTCAGGTTTACTGTATCCCTCTGACCTTCTTATTGACGATGAAATACAGAAATTGCATCGGAATTGAATTGAAAAGGCATAATGCCGACTTAAATGCAAGAGACTGACTCTTCTTACTGTCTATGTTTTGTACCATTCCTGTGACACTAGTTACAGATTCCGATGCTTCACACCAGGTTTACTGTATCCCTTGGACTTTCTTATTAACGATGAAGCACCGAAATTGCATCGGAAATAAGTAGAAAAGGCACAATGCCGACTTAGGTACAAGAAGACTCCTTCTTGTTACTGACTATGCTTTGAACCATTCCTGTGACACTAGTTTTAGATTCCGATGCCTCACTTCAGGTTTACCGTATCCCTCTGACCTTCTTATTGACGATGAAACACAGAAATTGCATCGGAATTAAATACAAAAGGCACAATGCTGACATAAGTACAAGAAGACTGATTCTTCCTACTGTCTATGATTTGAACCATTCCTGTGAAACTAGTAATAGATTCCGATGCTTCACACCAAGTTAACTGTATCCCTTGGACCATCTTATTGACGATGAAACACCGACATTGCATCGGAATTAAATAGAAAAGGCACAATGCCGACTTAAGTACAAGGAGACTGACTCTTCTTATTGACTATGTTTTGAACCATTCCTGTGACACTAGTTATAGATCCCGATGCTTCACTTCAGGTTTACTGTATCCCTTGGACCTTCTTATTGACGATGAAACAAAGAAATTGCATCGGAATAGAATACAAAAGGCACAATGCTGACTTAAGTACATGAAAACTGACTCTTCTTACTGACTATGATTTGAACCATTCCTGTGACACTAGTTATAGATTCCGAAGCTTCACTTCAGGTTTACTGTATCCCTTGGACTTTCTTTTAGACGATGAAACACAGAAATTGCATCGGAATTAAATACAAAAGGCAAATGGCGACTTAAGTACAAGAAGACTGACTCTTCCTTCTGTCTATGTTTTGAACCATTCCTGTGACACTAGTTTTAGTTTCCGATGCTCACTTCAGGTTTACTGTATCCCTCTGACCTTCTTAATGACGATGAAACACAGAAATTGCATCGGAATTAAATACAAAAGGCAAAATGCCGACTTAAGTACATAAAGACTGACTCTTCCTACTGTCTATGTTTTGAACCATTCCTGTGTCACTAGTTATAGATTCAGATGCTTAACTTCACGTTTACTGAATCCCTTGGACCTTCTTATTGACGATGAAGCACAGAAATTGCATCGGAATTAAATACAAAAGGCACAATGTCGACTTAAGTACAAGAAGACTGACTCTTCTTATTGACTATGTTTTGAACCACTCCTGTGACACTAGTTGTAGATTCCGATCCTTCACTTCAGGTTTACTATATCCCTTGGACCTTCTTATTGACGATGAAACACAGAAATTGCATCGGAATTAAATACAAAAGACACAATGCCGACTTAAGGACAAGAAGACTATTTCTTCCTACTGCCTATGTTTTGAACTATTCCTGTGACACTAGTTATGGATTCCGATGCTTCACTTCAGGTTTACTGTATCCCATGGACTTTCGTATTGACGATGAAACACAGAAATTGAATCGGAATTAAATAAAAACGGCACAATGCCGACGTGAGTACAAGAAGACTGATTCTTCCTACTGTCTATTTTTTGAACCATTCATGTGACACTAGTTTTAGATTCCGAAGCTTCACTTCAGGTTCACTGTATCTCTCTGACCTACTTATTGACGATGAAACACTGAAATTGAATCGGAATTAAATACAAAAGGCACAATGCCGATTTAAGTACAAGAAGACTGTCTCTTCCTACTGTCTACGTTTTGAACCATTCCTGTGACACTAGTTATAGATTCCGATGCTTCACTTCAGGTTTACTGTATCCCTCTGACCTTCTTATTGACAATGAAACACAGAAATTGCACCGGAATTAAATAGAAAAGGCACAATGCCGACTTAACTACAAGATGACTGACTCTTCTTACTGTCTATGTTTTGAACCATTCCATTGACACTAGTTATAGATTCCGATGCTTCACTTCAGGTTTACTGAAACCCGTGGACCTTCTTATTGACGACAAAACACAGAAATTTCATCGGAATTAAATACAAAAGTCACAATGCCGACTTAAGTACAAGAAGACTGACTCTTCTTACTGTCTATGTTTTGAACCATTCCTGTGACACTAGTTACAGATTCCGATGCTTCACGTCAGATTTACTGTATCACGTGGTCCTTCTTATTGACGACGAAACACGGAAATTGCGTCGGAATTAAATAGAAATGGCACAATGCCCACTTAAGTACAAGAAGACTATCTCTTCCTAGTGTCTATGTTTTGAACCATTCCTGTGACACTAGTTATAGGTTCCGATGCTTCACTTCATGTTTACTGTATCCCTTGGACCTTCTTATTGACGATGAAACACAGAAATTGCATTACAATTAAATACAAAAGGCACATTGCCGACTTAAGGACAAGAAGACTGACTCTTCTTCCTGACTACGTTTTGAACCATTCCTGCGACACTAGTTATAGAATCCGATGCTTCACTTCAGGTTTACTGTATCATTTGGACCTTCTTATTGACGATGACACACAGAAATTACATCGGAATTAAATACAAAAGGCACAATGCCGACTTAAGTACAAAACGACTGACTCTTGTTACTGAATATGTTTTGAACCATTCCTGTGACACTAGTTATAAATTCCAATGCATCACTTCAGGTTTACTGTATCCCTCTGACCTTCTTATTGACGATGAAACACAGAAATTGCATCGGAATTAAATAGAAAAGGCACAATGCCGACTTAAGTACAAGGAGACTGACTCTTCTTACTGTCTATGTTTTGAACCATTCCTGTGACACTAGTTATAGATTCCGATGCTTGACTTCAGGTTTACTGTATCCCTAGGACCTTCTTATTGACGATGAAACACTGATATTGCATCGGAATTTAATACAAAAGGCACAATGCCGACTCAAGTACAAGAAGACTGACTCTTCTTCCTGTCGATGTTTTGAACCATTCCTGTGACAGTAGTTATAGATTCCGATGCTTCACTTCAGGTTTACTGTATCCCTCTGACCTTCTTATTGATGATGAAACACAGAAATTGCATCGGAATTAAATACAAAAGGCACAATGCCGACTTAGGTACAAGAAGACCGTATCTTCTTACTGTCTATGTTTTGAACCATTCCTGTGACACTAGTTATAGATTCCGATGCTTCACTCTAGGTTTACTGTATCCCTTGGACCTTCTTATTGACGATGAAACACAAAAATTGCATCGGAATTAAATACAAAAGGCACATTGCAGACTTAAGTACATGAAGACTAACTCTTCATACTGACTATGATTTGAACCATTCCTGTGACACTAGTTATAGATTCCGATGCTTCACTTCAGGTTTACTGTATCCCTTGGACCTTCTTATTGACGATGAAACACAGAAATTGCATCGGGATGAAATACAAAAGGCATAATGCCGACTTAGGTACAAGAAAACTGACTCTCCTTACTGTCTATGTTTTGAACCATTCCTGTGACACTAGTTATAGAATCCGATGCTACACTTCAGGTTTACTGTATCCCTCTGACCATCTTATTGACGATGAAACACAGAAATTGCATCGGAATTAAATTGTAAAAGCACAATGCCGGCTTAAGTACAAGAAGACTGACTCTTCTTACTGTCTATGTTTTGAACCATTCCTGTGACCCTAGTTATAGATTCCGATGCTTCACTTTAGGTTTACTGTATCCCTTGGACCTTCTTATTGACGATGAAGCAGAGAAAGTGCATCGGAATTTAATACAAAAGTCACAATGCCGACTCTAGTACAGGAAGACTGACTCTTCTTACTGTCTATGTTTTGAACCACTCCTGGGACACTAGTTATGGATTCCGATGCTTCACTTCAGGTTTACTGTATCCCTTGGACCTTCTTATTGACGATGAAACAAAGAAATTGCATCGGAATAGAATACAAAAGGCACAATGCTGACTTAAGTACATGAAAACTGACACTTCTTACTGACTATGATTTGAACCATTCCTGTGACACTAGTTATAGATTCCGATGCTTCACTTCAGGTTTACTGTATCCCTTGGACTTTCTTTTAGACGATGAAACACAGAAATTGCATCGGAATTAAATACAAAAGGCAAATGGCGACTTAAGTACAAGAAGACTGACTCTTCCTTCTGTCTATGTTTTGAACCATTCCTGTGACACTAGTTATAGATTCAAATGCTTAACTTCACGTTTACTGAATCCCTTGGACCTTCTTATTGACGATGAAGCACAGAAATTGCATCGGAATTAAATACAAAAGGCACAATGCCGACTTAAGAACAAGAAGACTATTTCCTCCTACTACCTATGTTTTGAACCATTCCTGTGACACTAGTTATAGATTCCGATGCTTCACTTCAGGTTTACTGTATCCCATGGACTTTCGTATTGACGATGAAACACAGAAATTGAATCGGAATTAAATAGAAACGGCACAATGCCGACGTGAGTACAAGAAGACTCATTCTTCCTACTGTCTATGTTTTGAACCATTCATGTGACACTAGTTTTAGATTCCGATGCTTCACTTCAGGTTTACTGTATCTCTCTGACCTACTTATTGACGATGAAAAACTGAAATTGAATCGGAATTAAATACAAAAGGCACAATGCCGATTTAAGTACAAGAAGACTGTCTCTTCCTACTGTCTATGTTTTGAACCATTCCTGTGACACTAGTTATAGATTCCGATTCTTCACTTCAGGTTTACTGTATCCCTCTGACTTTCTTATTGACAATGAAACACAGAAATTGCACCGGAATTAAAAAGAAAAGGTACAATGCCGACTTAAGTACAAGTTGACTGACTCTTCTTACTCTCTATGTTTTGAACCATTCCTGTGACACTAGTTATAGATTCCGATGCTTCATGTCAGATTTACTGTATCACGTGGTCCTTCTTATTGACGACGAAACACGGACATTGCGTCGGAATTAAATAGAAATGGCACAATGCCCACTTAAGTACAAGAAGACTATCTCTTCCTACTGTCTATGTTTTGAACCATTCCTGTGACACTAGTTATAGATTCCGATGCTTCACTTCATGTTTACTGTATCCCTTGGACCTTCTTATTGACGATGAAACACAGAAATTGCATTGGAATTAAATACAAAAGGCACAATGCCGACTTAAGGACAAGAAGACTGACTCTTCTTACTGACTACGTTTTGAACCATTCCTGCGACACTAGTTATAGAATCCGATGCTTCACTTCAGGTTTACTGTATCATTTGGACCTTCTTATTGACGATGACACACAGAAATTACATAGGAATTAAATACAAAAGGCACAATGCCGACTTAAGTACAAAACGACTGACTCTTGTTACTGACTATGTTTTGAACCATTCCTGTGACACTAGTTATAGATTCCAATGCTTCACTTCAGGTTTACTGTATCCCTCTGACCTTCTGATTGACGATGAAACACAGAAATTGCATCGGAATTAAATAGAAAAGGCACAATGCCGATTTAAGTACAAGAAGACTGACTCTTCTTACTGTCTATGTTTTGAACCATTCCTGTGACACTAGTTATAGATTCCGATGCTTGACTTCAGGTTGACTGTATCCCTAGGACCTTCTTATTGACGATGAAACACAGATATTGCATCGGAATTTAATACAAAAGGCACAATGCCGACTCAAGTACAAGAATGACTCTTCTTCCTGTCTATGTTTTGAACCATTCCTGTGACAGTAGTTATAGATTCCGATGCTTCACTTCAGGTTTACTGTATCCCTCTGACCTTCTTATTGATGATGAAACACAGAAATTGCATCGGAATTAAATACAAAAGGCACAATGCCGACTTAAGTACAAGAAGACTGACTCTTCTTACTGACTATGTTTGAACCATTCCTGTGAAACTAGTTATAGATTCCGATGCTTCACTTCTGGTTTACTGTATCCCTCTCACCTTCTTATTGACGATGAAACACCGAAATTGCACCGGAATTAAATACAAAAGGCACAATGCCGACTTAAGTACATGATGACCGACTCTTCTTAGTGACTATGTTTTGAACCATTCCTGTGACACTAGTTATAGATTCCGATGCTTCACTTCAGGTTTACTGTATCCCTTGGACCAACTTAATGACGATGAAACACAGAAATTGATTAGGAATCAAATACAAAAGGCACAATGCCGACTTAAGTACAACAAGACTGTATCTTCCTACTGTCTATGCTTTGAACCATTCCTGTGACACTAGTTATAGATTCCGATCCTTCACTCCACGTTTACTGGATCCCTTGGAACTTCTTATTGACGATGAAACACAGAAATTGCAGCGGAATTAAATTGCAAAGCCACAATGTCGACTTAAATGCAAGAAGACTGACTCTTCTTACTGCCTATGTTTTGTACCATTCCTGTGACACTAGTTACAGATTCCGATGCTCACACCAGGTTTACTGTATCCCTTGGACCTTCTTATTGACGATGAAGCACCGAAATTGCATCGGAAATAAATAAATAATACACAATGCCGACTTAGGTACAATAAGACTGCCTCTTGTTACTGTCTATGTTTTGAACCATTCCTGTGACACTAGTTTTAGATTCCGATGCTTCACTTCAGGTTTACCGTATCCCTCTGACCTTCTTATTTACGATGAAACACAGAAATTGCACCGGAATTAAATACAAAAGGCACAATGCCGACTTAAGTACAAGAAGACTGACTCTTCCTACTCTCTATGTTTTGAACCATTCCTGTGACACTATAATAGATTCCGTTCCTTCACACCAAGTTAACTGTATCCCTTGGACCATCTTATTGACGATGAAACACCGACATTGCATCGGAATTAAATACAAAAGGCACAATGCCGACTTAAGAACAAGAAGACTGAGTCTTGTTACTGACTATGTTTTGAACCATTCCTGTGACACTAGTTATAGATTCCGATGCTTCACTTCAGGTTTACTGTATCCCTTGGACCTTCTTATTGACGATGAAACACAGAAATTGCATCGGAATTAAATACAAAAGGCACAATGCCGACTTAAGTACATGAAAACTGACTCTTCTTACTGACTATGTTTTGAACCATTTCTGTGACACTACTTACAGATTCCGATGCTTCACTTCAGGTTTACTGTATCCCTTGGACTTTCTTATAGACGATGAAACACAGAAATTGCATCGGGATGAAATACAAAAGGCACAATGCCGACTTAGGTACAAGAAAACTGACTCTCCTTACTGTCTATGTTTTGAACCAATCCTGTGACACTAGTTATAGAATCCGATGCTACACTTCAGGTTTACTGTATCCCTCTGACCATCTTATTGACGATGAAACACAGAAATTGCATCGGAATTAAATTGTAAAAGCACAATGCCGGCTTAAGTACAAGAAGACTGACTCTTCTTACTGACTATGATGTGAACCATTCCTGTGACACTAGTTATAGCTTCCGATGCTTCACTCCAGGTTTAGTGTACCCCTTGGACCTTCTTATTGACGATGAAACACAGAAATTGCATCGGAATTAAATAGAAAAGCCACAAAGCCGACTTAAGTACAAGAAGACTGACTCTTCTTACTGTCTATGTTTTGAACCATTCCTGTGACCCTAGTTATAGATTCCGATGCTTCACTTCAGGTTTACTGTATCCCTTGGACCTTCTTATTGACGATGAAGCAGAGAAAGTGCATCGGAATTTAATACAAAAGTCACAATGCCGACTCTAGTACAGGAAGACTGACTCTTCTTACTGTCTATGTTTTGAACCACTCCTGGGACACTAGTTATGGATTCCGATGCTTCACTTCAGGTTTACTGTATCCCTTGGACCTTCTTATTGACGATGAAACAAAGAAATTGCATCGGAATAGAATACAAAAGGCACAATGCTGACTTAAGTACATGAAAACTGACTCTTCTTACTGACTGTGATTTGAACCATTCCTGTGACACTAGTTATAGATTCCGATGCTTCACTTCAGGTTTACTGTATCCCTTGGACTTTCTTTTAGACGATGAAACACAGAAATTGCATCGGAATTAAATACAAAAGGCAAATGGCGACTTAAGTACAAGAAGACTGACTCTTCCTTCTGTCTATGTTTTGAACCATTCATGTGACACTAGTTTTAGATTCCGATGCTTCACTTCAGGGTTACTGTTTCTCTCTGACCTACTTACTGACGATGAAACACTGAAATTGAATCGGAATTAAATACAAAAGGCACAATGCCGATTTAAGTACAAGAAGACTGTCTCTTCCTACTGTCTATGGTTTGAACCATTCCTGTGACACTAGTTATAGATTCCGATTCTTCACTTCAGGTTTACTGTATCCCTCTGACTTTCTTATTCACAATGAAACACAGAAATTGCACCGGAATTAAAAAGAAAAGGTACAATGCCGACTTAAGTACAAGATGACTGACTCTTCTTACTGTCTATGTTTTGAACCATTCCTGTGTCACTAGTTATAGATTCCGATGCTTCATGTCAGATTTACTGTATCACGTGGTCCTTCTTATTGACAACGAAACACGGACATTGCGTCGGAATTAAATAGAAATGGCACAATGCCCACTTAAGTACAAGAAGACTATCTCTTCCTACTGTCTATGTTTTGAACCATTCCTGTGACACTAGTTATAGATTCCGATGCTTCACTTCATGTTTACTGTATCCCTTGGACCTTCTTATTGACGATGAAACACAGAAATTGCATTGGAATTAAATACAAAAGGCACAATGCCGACATAAGGACAAGAAGACTGACTCTTCTTACTGACTACGTTTTGAACCATTCCTGCGACACTAGTTATAGAATCCGATGCTTCACTTCAGGTTTGTTGTATCATTTGGACCTTCTTATTGACGATGACACACAGAAATTACATAGGAATTAAATACAAAAGGCACAATGCCGACTTAAGTACAAAACGACTGACTCTTGTTACTGATTATGTTTGAACCATTCCTGTGGCACTAGTTATAGATTCCAATGCATCACTTCAAGTTTACTGTATCCCTCTGACCTTCTGATTGACGATGAAACACAGAAATTGCATCGGAATTAAATAGAAAATGCACAATGCCGACTTAAGTACAAGAAGACTGACTCTTCTTACTGTCTATGTTTTGAACCATTCCTGTGACACTTGTTATAGATTCCGATGCTTGACTTCAGGTTTACTGTATCCCTAGGACCTTCTTATTGACGATGAAACACAGATATTGCATCGGAATTTAATACAAAAGGCACAATGCCGACTCAAGTACAAGAAGACTGACTCTTCTTCCTGTCTATGTTTTGAACCATTCCTGTGACAGTAGTTATAGATTCCGATGCTTCACTTCAGGTTTACTGTATCCCTCTGACCTTCTTATTGATGATGAAACACAGAAATTGCATCGGAATTAAATACAAAAGGCACAATGCCGACTTAAGTACAAGAAGACTGACTCTTCTTACTGACTATGTTTGAACCATTCCTGTGAAACTAGTTATAGATTCCGATGCTTCACTTCTGGTTTACTGTATCCCTCTCACCTTCTTATTGACGATGAAACACCGAAATTGCACCGGAATTAAATACAAAAGGCACAATGCCGACTTAAGTACATGATGACCGACTCTTCTTAGTGACTATGTTTTGAACCATTCCTGTGACACTAGTTATAGATTCCGATTCTTCACTTCAGGTTTACTGTATCCCTTGGACCAACTTAATGACGATGAAACACAGAAATTGATTCGGAATCAAATACAAAAGGCACAATGCCGACTTAAGTACAACAAGACTGTATCTTCCTACTGTCTATGCTTTGAACCATTCCTGTGACACTAGTTATAGATTCCGATCCTTCACTCCATGTTTGGAACTTCTTATTGACGATGAAACACAGAAATTGCAGCGGCATTAAATTGCAAAGCCACAATGCCGACTTAAATGCAAGCAGGCTGACTCTTCTTACTGCCTATGTTTTGTACCATTCCTGTGACACTAGTTACAGATTCCGATGCTCACACCAGGTTTACTGTATCCCTTGGACCTTCTTATTGAGGATGAAGCACCGAAATTGCATTGGAAATAAATAAATAAGACACAATGCCGACTTAGGTACAATAAGACTGCCTCTTGTTACTGTCTATGTTTTGAACCATTCCTGTGACACTAGTTTTAGATTCCGATGCTTCACTTCAGGTTTACCGTATCCCTCTGACCTTCTTATTTACGATGAAACACAGAAACTGCACCGGAATTAAATACAAAAGGCACAATGCCGACATAAGAACAAGAAGACTGACTCTTCCTACTCTCTATGTTTTGAACCATTCCTGTGACACTATAATAGATTCCGCTGCTTCACACCAAGTTAACTGTATCCCTTGGACCATGTTATTGACGATGAAACACCGACATTGCATCGGAATTAAATAGGAAAGGCACAATGCCAACTTAAGAACAAGAAGACTGACTCTTGTTACTGAGTATGTTTTGAACCATTCCTGTGACACTAGTTATAGATTCCGATGCTTCACTTCAGGTATACTGTATCCCTTGGACCTTCCTATTGACGATGAAACACAGAAATTGCATCGGAATTAAATACAAAAGGCACAATGCCGACTTAAGTACATGAAAACTGACTCTTCTTACTGACTATGTTTTGAACCATTTCTGTGACACTACTTACAGATTCCGATGCTTCACTTCAGGTTTACTGTATCCCTTGGACTTTCTTATAGACGATGAAACACAGAAATTGCATCGGGATGAAATACAAAAGGCACAATGCCGACTTAGGTACAAGAAAACTGACTCTCCTTACTGTCTATGTTTTGAACCATTCCTGTGACACTAGTTATAGAATCCGATGCTACACTTCAGGTTCACTGTATCCCTCTGACCATCTTATTGACGATGAAACACAGAAATTGCATCGGAATTAAATTGTAAAAGCACAATGCCGGCTTAAGTACAAGAAGACTGACTCTTCTTACTGACTATGTTGTGAACCATTCCTGTGACACTAGTTATAGCTTCCGATGCTTCACTCCAGGTTTAGTGTACCCCTTGGACCTTCTTATTGACGATGAAACACAGAAATTGCATCGGAATTAAATAGAAAAGCCACAAAGCCGACTTAAGTACAAGAAGACTGACTCTTCTTACTGTCTATGTTTTGAACCATTCCTGTGACCCTAGTTATAGAATCCGATGCTTCACTTCAGGTTTACTGTATCCCTTGGACCTTCTTATTGACGATGAAGCAGAGAAAGTGCATCGGAATTTAATACAAAAGTCACAATGCCGATTCTAGTACAGGAAGACTGACTCTTCTTACTGTCTATGTTTTGAACCACTCCTGGGACACTAGTTATGGATTCCGATGCTTCACTTCAGGTTTACTGTATCCCTTGGACCTTCTTATTGACGATGAAACAAAGAAATTGCATCGGAATAGAATACAAAAGGCACAATGCTGACTTAAGTACATGAAAACTGACTCTTCTTACTGACTATGATTTGAACCATTCCTGTGACACTAGTTATAGATTCCGATGCTTCACTTCAGGTTTACTGTATCCCTTGGACTTTCTTTTAGACGATGAAACACAGAAATTGCATCGGAATTAAATACAAAAGGCAAATGGCGACTTAAGTACAAGAAGACTGACTCTTCCTTCTGTCTATGTTTTGAACCATTCCCGTGACACTAGTTTTAGTTTCCGATGCTCACTTCAGGTTTACTGTATCCCTCTGACCTTCTTAATGACGATGAAACACAGAAATTGCAACGGAATTAAATACAAAAGGCAAAATGCCGACTTAAGTACAAGGAGACTGACTCTTCCTACTGTCTATGTTTTGAACCATTCCTGTGACACTAGTTATAGATTCAAATGCTTAACTTCACGTTTACTGAATCCCTTGGACCTTCTTATTGACGATGAAGCACAGAAATTGCATCGGAATTAAATACAAAAGGCACAATGCCGACTTAAGAACAAGAAGACTATTTCCTCCTACTACCTATGTTTTGAACCATTCCTATGACACTAGTAATGGATTCCGATGCTTCACTTCAGGTTTACTGTATCCCATGGACTTTCGTATTGACGATGAAACACAGAAATTGAATCGGAATTAAATAGAAACGGCACATTGCCGACGTGAGTACAAGAAGACTCATTCTTCCTACTGTCTATGTTTTGAACCATTCATGTGACACTAGTTTTAGATTCCGATGCTTCACTTCAGGGTTACTGTTTCTCTCTGACCTACTTATTGACGATGAAACACTGAAATTGAATCGGAATTAAATACAAAAGGCACAATGCCGATTTAAGTACAAGAAGACTGTCTCTTCCTACTGTCTATGTTTTGAACCATTCCTGTGACACTAGTTATAGATTCCGATTTTTCACTTCAGGTTTACTGTATCCCTCTGACTTTCTTATTGACAATGAAACACAGAAATTGCACCGGAATTAAAAAGAAAAGGTACAATGCCGACTTAAGTACAAGATGACTGACTCTTCTTACTGTCTATGTTTTGAACCATTCCTGTGACACTAGTTATAGATTCCGATGCTTCATGTCAGATTTACTGTATCACGTGGTCCTTCTTATTGACAACGAAACACGGACATTGCGTCGGATTTAAATAGAAATGGCACAATGCCCACTTAAGTACAAGAAGACTATCTCTTCCTACTGTCTATGTTTTGAACCATTCCTGTGACACTAGTTATAGAATCCGATGCTTCACTTCAGGTTTGTTGTATCATTTGGACCTTCTTATTGACGATGACACACAGAAATTACATAGGAATTAAATACAAAAGGCACAATGCCGACTTAAGTACAAAACGACTGACTCTTGTTACTGACTATGTTTGAACCATTCCTGTGGCACTAGTTATAGATTCCAATGCATCACTTCAGGTTTACTGTATCCCTCTGACCTTCTGATTGACGATGAAACACAGAAATTGCATCGGAATTAAATAGAAAATGCACAATGCCGACTTAAGTACAAGAAGACTGACTCTTCTTACTGTCTATGTTTTGAACCATTCCTGTGACACTTGTTATAGATTCCGATGCTTGACTTCAGGTTTACTGTATATCTAGGACCTTCTTATTGACGATGAAACACAGATATTGCATCGGAATTTAATACAAAAGGCACAATGCCGACTCAAGTACAAGAAGACTGACTCTTCTTCCTGTCTATGTTTTGAACCATTCCTGTGACAGTAGTTATAGATTCCGATGCTTCACTTCAGGTTTACTGTATCCCTCTGACCTTCTTATTGATGATGAAACACAGAAATTGCATCGGAATTAAATACAAAAGGCACAATGCCGACTTAAGTACAAGAAGACTGACTCTTCTTACTGACTATGTTTGAACCATTCCTGTGAAACTAGTTATAGATTCCGATGCTTCACTTCTGGTTTACTGTATCCCTCTCACCTTCTTATTGACGATGAAACACCGAAATTGCACCGGAATTAAATACAAAAGGCACAATGCCGACTTAAGTACATGATGACCGACTCTTCTTAGTGACTATGTTTTGAACCATTCCTGTGACACTAGTTATAGATTCCGATGCTTCACTTCAGGTTTACTGTATCCCTTGGACCAACTTAATGACGATGAAACACAGAAATTGATTCGGAATCAAATACAAAAGGCACAATGCCGACTTAAGTACAACAAGACTGTATCTTCCTACTGTCTATGCTTTGAACCATTCCTGTGACACTAGTTATAGATTCCGATCCTTCACTCCATGTTTGGAACTTCTTATTGACGATGAAACACAGAAATTGCAGCGGCATTAAATTGCAAAGCCACAATGCCGACTTAAATGCAAGCAGGCTGACTCTTCTTACTGCCTATGTTTTGTACCATTCCTGTGACACTAGTTACAGATTCCGATGCTCACACCAGGTTTACTGTATCCCTTGGACCTTCTTATTGACGATGAAGCACCGAAATTGCATTGGAAATAAATAAATAAGACACAATGCCGACTTAGGTACAATAAGACTGCCTCTTGTTACTGTCTATGATTTGAACCATTCCTGTGACACTAGTTTTAGATTCCGATGCTTCACTTCAGGTTTACCGTATCCCTCTGACCTTCTTATTTACGATGAAACACAGAAACTGCACCGGAATTAAATACAAAAGGCACAATGCTGACATAAGAACAAGAAGACTGACTCTTCCTACTCTCTATGTTTTGAACCATTCCTGTGACACTATAATAGATTCCGTTGCTTCACACCAAGTTAACTGTATCCCTTGGACCATCTTATTGACGATGAAACACCGACATTGCATCGGAATTAAATAGGAAAGGCACGATGCCAACTTAAGAACAAGAAGACTGACTCTTGTTACTGAGTATGTTTTGAACCATTCCTGTGACACTAGTTATAGATTCCGATGCTTCACTTCAGGTATACTGTATCCCTTGGACCTTCTTATTGACGATGAAACACAGAAATTGCATCGGAATTAAATACAAAAGGCACAATGCCGACTTAAGTACATGAAAACTGACTCTTCTTACTGACTATGTTTTGAACCATTTCTGTGACACTACTTACAGATTCCGATGCTTCACTTCAGGTTTACTGTATCCCTTGGACTTTCTTATAGACGATGAAACACAGAAATTGCATCGCAATTAATTACAAAAGGCAAAATGCCGACTTAAGTACAAGATGACTGACTCCTCCTACTGTCTATGTTTTGAACCATTCCTGTGACACTAGTTATAGATTCCGATGCTTCACTTTAGGTTTACTGAATCCCTTGGACCTTCTTATTGACAATGAAACACATAAATTGCATCGGAATGATATACAAAAGGAACAATGCCGACTTAAGTACATGAAGACTGACTCTTGTTACTGACTATGATTTGAACCATTCCTGTGACACTAGTTATAGATTTGGATGCTTCACTTCAGGTTTACTGTATCCCTTGGACCTTCTTGTTGACGATGAAACACAGATATTGCATCGGAATTAAATACAAAAGGCCCAATGCCGACTTCGGTACATGAAGACTGACTCTTCTTACTGTCTATGTTTTGAACCATTCCTGTGACACTAGTTATAGATTCCGATGCTACACTCCAGTTTTTCTGTATCCCTTGGACATTCTTATTGACGATGAAACACAGAAATGGCATCGGAAGAAAATACAAAAGGCACAATGCCGACTTAAGTACGAGAAGACTGACTCTTCTTACTGACTATGTTTTGAACAATTCCTGAGACACTAGTTTTAGATTCCGATGCTTCACTTCAGGTTTACTGTATCCCTCTGACCATCTTATTTACGATGAAACACAGAAATTGCATCGGAATTAAATAGAAAAGGACAATGCCGACTTAATTACAAGAAGACTGATTCTTCTTCCTGTCTATGTGTTGAACTATTCCTGTGACACTAGTTATACATTCCGATGCTACACTCCAGGTTTACTGTATCCCATGGACCTTCTTATTGACGATGAAACACAGAATTTGCATCGGAATTTAATACAAAAGTCACAATGCCGGCTCAACTACAAGAAGACTAACTCTTCTTACTGACTATGTTTTGAACCATTCTTGTGACACTAGTTATAGATTCCGTTGCTTCACTTCACATTTACTGTATCCCTTGGACCTTCTTGTTGACGATGAAACACAGATATTGCATCGGAATTAAATACAAAAGGCACAATGCCGACTTAGGTACAAGAAGACTGACTCTTCTTACTGTCTATGTTTTGAACCATTCCTGTGACACTAGTTATAGATTCCGATGCTACACTCCAGGTTTATTGTATCGCTTGGACCTTCTTATTGACGATGAAACACAGAAATGGCATCGGAAGAAAATACAAAAGGCACAATGCCGACTTAAGTACAAGAAGACTGCCTCTTCTTACTGACTATGCTGTGAACCATTCCTGTGACACTAGTTATATATTCCGATGCTTCACTCCAGGTTTAGTGTACCCCTTGGACATTCTTATTGACGAAGAAACACTGAAATTGCATCGGAAATAAATACAAAAGGCACAATGCCGACTTAAGGACAAGAAGACTGACTCTTCTTACTGACTATGCTTTGAACCATTCCTGCGACACTAGTTATAGATTCCGATGATTCACTTCAGGTTTACTGTATCATTTGGACCTTCTTATTGACGATGACACACAGATATTACATCTGAATTAAATACAAAAGCCACAATGCCGACTTAAGTGAAAAAGGACTGACTCTTGTTACTGACTATGTTTTGAACCATTCCTGTGACACTAGTTATAGATTCCGATGCTTCACTTCAGGTTTACTGTATCCCTCTGAACTTCTTATTGACGATGAAACACAGAAATTGTATTGGAATTAAATACAAAAGGCACATTGCCGACTTAAGTACAAGAAGACTCACTCTTCTTACTGACTATGTTTTGAACCATTCTTGTGACACTAGTTATACATTCCGATGCTTCACTTCACATTTACTGTATCCCTTGGACCTTCTTTTTGACGATGAAATACAGAAATTGCATCGGAATTAAATACAAAAGGCACAATGCCGACTTAAGTAAAAGAAGACTGACTCTTCTTACTGTCTAAGTTTTGAACCATACCTGTGACACTAGTTATAGATTCCGATGCTTGACTTCAGGTTTACTGTATCTCTAGGACCTTGTAATTGACGATGAAACACAGAAATTCCATCGGAATTTAATACAAAAGTCACAATGCCGGCTCAACTACAAGAAGACTAACTCTTCTTACTGACTATGTTTTGAACCATTCTTGTGACACTAGTTATAGATTCCGTTGCTTCACTTCACATTTACTGTATCCCTTGGACCTTCTTGTTGACGATGAAACACAGATATTGCATCGGAATTAAATACAAAAGGCACAATGCCGACTTAAGGACAAGTGGACTGACTCTTCTTACTGTCTATGTTTGAACCATTCCTGTGACACTAGGTATAGATTCCGATGCTTCACTTCAGGTTTACTGTATCCCTCTGACGTTCTTATTGACGATGAGACACAGAAATTGCACCGGAACTAAATACAAAAGGCACAATGTCGACTTAAGTAAATGAAGACCGACTCTTCTTAGTGACTATGTTTTGAACTATTCCTGTGACAGTAGTTATAGATTCCGATGCTTCACTTCAGGTTTACTGTATCACTTGGAATATCTTATTGACGATGAAACACAGAAATTGCGTCGGAATTAAATACAAAAGGCACAATGCCGACTTAAGTACAAGAAGACTGTATCTTCTTATTGTCTATGTTTTCAACCATTCCTGTGACACTAGTTATAGATTCCGATGCTTCACTCCAGGTTTACTGGATCCCTTGGACCTTCTTATTGACGATGAAACACAGAAATTGTATCGGAATTAAATACAAAAGGCACAATGCCGACTTAAGTACAAGAAGACTGTATCTTCTTACTGTCTATGTTTTCAACCATTCCTGTGACACCAGTTATAGATTCCGATGCTTCACTCCAGGTTTACAGGATCCCTTGGACCTTCTTATTGACGATGAAACACAGAAATTGCAGCGGAATTAAATTAAAAAGTCACAATGCCGCCTTAAGGACAAGTGGACTGACTCTTCTTACTGACTATGTTTGAACCATTCCTGTGACACTAGGTATAGATGAAGATGCTTCACTTCAGGTTTTCTGTATCCCCCTGACGTTCTTATCGACGATGAGACACAGAAATTGCAGCGGAATTTAATAAAAAAGGCACAATGCCGACTTAGGTACATGAAGACTGACTCTTCTTACTGTCTATGTTATGAACCATTCCTGTGACACTAGTTATAGATGCCGATGCTACACTCCAGGTTTACTGTATCCCTTGGACCTTCTTATAGACGATGAAACACAGAAATTGCATCGCAATAAAATACAAAAGGCACATTGCCGACATGAAGACTGACTCTTCATACTGACTATGATTTGACCATTCCTGTGACACTAGTTATAGATTCCGATGCTTCACTTCAGGTTTACTGTATCCCTTGGACCTTCTTATTGACGATGAAACACAGAAATTGCATCGGGCTGAAATACAAAAGGCACAATGCCGACTTAGGTACAAGAAAACTGTCTCTCCTTACTGTCTATGTTTTGAACCATTCCTGTGACACTAGTTATAGAATCCGATGCTACACTTCAGGTTTACTGTATCCCTCTGACCATCTTATTGACAATGAAACACAGAAATTGCATCGGAATTAAATTGTAAAGGCACAATGCCGGCTTAAGTACAAGAAGACTGACTCTTCTTACTGACTATGTTGTGAACCATTATTGTGACACTAGTTATAGATTCCGATGCTTCACTCCAGGTTTAGTGTACCCCTTGGACCTTCTTATTGACGATGAAACACAGAAATTGCATCGGAATTAAATAGAAAAGCCACAATGCCGATTTAAGTACAAGACGACTGACTCCTCTTACTGTCTATGTTTTGAACCATTCCTGTGACACTAGTTATAGATTCCGATGCTAAACTTCAGGTTTACTGTATCCCTTGGACCTTCGTATTGACGATGAAGCAGAGAAATTGCATCGGAAAGTAATACAAAAGTCACAATGCCGACTCTAGTACAGGAAGACTGACTCTTGTTACTGTCCATGTTTTGAACCACTCCTGGGACACTAGTTATGGATTCCGATGCTTCACTGCAGGTTTACTGTATCCCTCTGACCTTCTTATTGACGATGAAATACAGAAATTGCATCGGAATTCAATTGAAAAGGCACAATGCCGACTTAAATGCAAGAAGACTGACTCTTCTTACTGTCTATGTTTTGTACCATTCCTGTGACACTAGTTACAGATTCCGATGCTTCACACCAGGTCTACTGTATCACTTGGACCATCTTATTGACGATGAAACAACGACATTGCATCGGAATTAAATTGAAAAGGCACAATGCCGACTTAAGTACAAGAAGACTGACTCTTATTACTGACTATGTTTTGAACCATTCCTGTGACACTAGTTACAGATTCCGATGCTTCACTTCAGGTTTACTGCATCCCTTGGACCTTCTTATTGACGATGAAGCACCGAAATTGCATCAGGCTGAAATACAAAACGCACAATGCCGACATAGGTACAAGAAGACTGCTTCTTGTTACTGACTATGCTTTGAACCATTCCTGTGACACTAGTTTTAGAATCCGATGCTTGACTTCAGGTTTACTGTATCCCTCTGACCTTCTTATTGATGATGAAACACATGAATTGCATCGGAATTAAATACAAAAGGCACAATGCCGACTCAAGTACAAGAAGACTGACTCTTCTAACTGACTAAGTTTGAACCATTCCTGTGACACTAGTTATAGATTCCGATGCTTCACTTCAGGTTTTCTGTATCCCTCTGACCTTCTTATGGACGATGAAACACAGAAATTGCATCGGAATTAAATAGAAAAGGCATAATGCCGACTTAAGTACAAGAAGACTGACTCTTCTTACTGTCTATGTTTTGAACCATTCCTGTGACACTAGTTATAGATTCCGATGCTTGACTTCAGGTTTACTGTATCCCTAGGACCTTCGTATTGACGTTGAAACACAGATATTGCATCGGAATTTAATACAAAGGGCACAATGCCGACTCAAGTACAAGAAGACTGACTCTTCTTCCTGTCTATGCTTTGAACCATTCCTGTGACAGTAGTTATAGATTCCGATGCTTCACTTCAGGTTTACTGTATCCCTCTGACCTTCTTATTGATGATGAAACACATGAATTGCATCGGAATTAAATACAAAAGGCACAATGCCGACTCAAGTACAAGAAGACTGACTCTTCTAACTGACTATGTTTGAACCATTCCTGTGACACTAGTTATAGATTCCGATGCTTCACTTCAGGTTTACTGTATCCCTCTGACCTTCTTATTGACGATGAAACACAGAAATTGCATCGGAATTAAATAGAAAAGGCATAATGCCGACTTAAGTACAAGAAGACTGACTCTTCTTACTGTCTATGTTTTGAACCATTCCTGTGACACTAGTTATAGATTCCGATGCTTGACTTCAGGTTTACTGTATCCCTAGGACCTTCGTATTGACGATGAAACACAGATATTGCATCGGAATTTAATACAAAATGCACAATGCCGACTCAAGTACAAGAAGACTGACTCTTCTTCCTGTCTATGCTTTCAACCATTCCTGTGACAGTAGTTATAGATTCCGATGCTTCACTTCAGGTTTACTGTATCCCTCTGACCTTCTTATTGATGATGAAACACATGAATTGCATCGGAATTAAATACAAAAGGCACAATGCCGACTCAAGTACAAGAAGACTGACTCTTCTAACTGAATATGTTTGAACAATTCCTGTGACACTAGTTATAGATTCCGATGCTTCACTTCAGGTTTACTGTATCCCTCTGACCTTCTAATTGACGATGAAACACAGAAATTGCATCGGAATTAAATAGAAAAGGCATAATGCCGACTCAAGTACAAGAAGACTGACTCTTCTTACTGTCTATGTTTTGAACCATTCCTGTGACACTAGTTATAGATTCCGATGCTTGACTTCAGGTTTACTGTATCCCTAGGACCTTCTTATTGACGATGAAACACAGATATTGCATCGGAATTTAATACAAAATGCACAATGCCGACTCAAGTACAAGAAGACTGACTCTTCTTCCTGTCTATGTTTTGAACCATTCCTGTGACACTAGTTTTAGATTCCGATGCTTCACTTCAGGTTTACTGAATCATTTGGACCTTCTTATTGACGATGACACACAGAAATTACATCGGAATTGAATACAAAAGGCACAATGCCGACTTAAGTACAAAACGACTGACTCTTGTTACTGACTATGTTTTGAACCAATCCTGTGACACTAGTTATAGACTCCAATGCTTCACTTCAGGTTTACTGTATCCCTCTGACCTTCTTATTGACGATGAAACACAGAAATTGCATCGGAATTAAATACAAAAGGCAAATGGCGATTTAAGTACAAGAAGACTGACTCTTCCTTCTGTCTATGTTTTGAACCATCCCTGTGACACTAGTTTTAGATTCCGATGCTCACTTCAGGTTTACTGTATCCCTCTGACCTTCTTATTGACGATGAAAAACAGAAATTGCATCGGAATTAAATACAAAAGGCAAAATGCCGACTTAAGTACAAGAAGACTGACTCTTCCTACCGTCTATGTTTTGAACCATTCCTGTGACACTAGTTATAGATTCCTATGCTACACTCCAGGTTTACTGTATCACTTGGACCTTCTTATTGACGATTAGGCACAGAAATTGCATCGGAATTAAATACAAAAGGCACAATGCCGACATAAGTACAAGATGACTGACTCTTCTTACTGTCTATGTTTTGAACCATTCCATTGACACTAGTTATAGATTCCTATGCTACACTCCAGGTTTACTGTATCACTTGGACCTTCTTATTGACGAAGAAACACTGAAAATGCATCGGAAATAAATACAAAAGGCACAATGCCGACTTATGTACAAGAAGACTGACTCTTCTTACTGTCTATGCTTTGCACCATTCCTGTGACACTAGTTATAGATTCCGATGCTTCACTTCAGGTTTACTGTATCCCTTGGACCTTCTTATTGACGATGAGACACAGAAATTGCATTGGAATTAAATACAAAAGGCACAATGCCGACTTAATTACGAGAAGACTGACCCTTCTTACTGACTACGTTTTGAACCACTCCTGCGAGACTAGTTATAGAATCCGATGCTTCACTTCAGGTTTACTGTATCATTTGGACCTTCTTATTGACGATGACACACAGAAATTACATCGGAATTAAATACAAGAGGCACAATGCCGACTTAAGTACAAAACGAATGACTCTTGTTACTGACTATGATTTGAACCAATCCTGTGACACTAGTTATAGATTCCAATCCTTCACTTCAGGTTTACTGTATCCCTCTGTTCGTCTTATTGACGATGAAACACAGAAATTGCATCGGAATTAAATAGAAAAGGCATAATGCCGACTTATGTACAAGAAGACTGACTCCTCTTACTGTCTATGTTTTGAACCATTCCTGTGACACTAGTTATAGATTCCGATGCTTGACTTCAGGTTTACTGTATCCCTAGGACCTTCTTATTGACGATGAAACACACATATTGCATCGGAATTTAATACAAAAGGCACAATGCCGACTCAAGTACAAGAAGACTGACTCTTCTTCCTGTCTATGTTTTGAACCATTCCTGTGACAGTAGTTATAGATTCCGATGCTTCACTTCAGGTTTACTGTATCCCTCTGACCTTCTTATTGATGATGAAACACAGAAATTGCATCGGAATTAAATACAAAAGGCACAATGCCGACTCAAGTACAAGAAGACTGACTCTTCTAACTGACTATGTTTGAACCATTCCTGTGACACTAGTTATAGATTCCGATGCTTCACTTCAGGTTTACTGTATCCCGCTCACCTTCTTATTGACGATGAAACACAGAAATTGCACCGGAATTAAATACAAATGGCACAATACCGACTTAAGTACATGATGACCGACTCTTCTTAGTGACTATGTTTTGAACCATTCCTGTGACACTAGTTATAGATTCCGATGCTTCACTTCAGGTTTACTGTATACCTTGGACTATCTTAATGACGATGAAACACAGAAATTGATTCGGAATCAAATTCAAAAGGCACAATGCCGACTTAAGTACAGGAAGACTGTATCTTCCTACTGTCTATGTTTTGAACCATTCCTGTGACACTAGTTATAGATTCCGATGCTTCACTCCATGTTTACTGGATCCCTTGGAACTTCTTATTGACGATGAAACACAGAATTTGCAGCGGAATTAAATTGTAAAGCCACATTGCCGACTTAAATGCAAGAAGACTGACTCTCCTTACTGCCTATGTTTTGTACCATTCCTGTGACACTAGTTACAGATTCAGATGCTCACACCAGGTTTACTGTATCCCTTGGACCTTCTTATTGACGATGAAGCACCGAAATTGCATCGGAAATAAATAAATAAGGCACAATGCCGTCTTAGGTACAATAAGACTGCCTCTTGTTACTGACTATGTTTTGAACCATTCCTGTGACACTAGTTTTAGATTCCGATGCTTCACTTCAGGTTTACCGTATCCCTCTGACCTTCTTATTTACGATGAAACACAGAAATTGCATCGGAATTAAATACAAAAGGCACAATGCTGACATAAGTACAAGAAGACTGACTCTTCCTACTCTCTATGTTTTGAACCATTCCTGTGACACTATAATAGATTCCGATGCTTCACACCAAGTTAACTGTATCCCTTGGACCATCTTATTGACGATGAAACACCGACATTGCATCGGAATTAAATAGAGAAGACACAATGCCGACTTAAGTACAAGGAGACTGACTCTTGTTACTGATTATGTTTTGAACCATTCCTGTGACACTAGTTATAGATTCCGATGCTTCACCTCAGGTTTACTGTATCCCTTGGACCTTCTTATTGACGATGAAACACAGAAATTGCATCGGAATTAAATACAAAAGGCACAATGCCGACTTAAGTACATGAAAACTGGCTCTTCTTACTGACTATGTTTTGAACCATTCCTGTGACACTACTTATGGATTCCGATTCTTCCTTCAGGTCAACTGTATTCCTTGGACTTTCTTATAGACGATAAACACAGAAATTGCAATCGGAATTAAATACAAAAGCAAAATGCCGACTTAAGTACAAGTAGACTGACTCTTCCTTCTGTCTATGTTTTGAACCATTCCTGTTACACTAGTTTTAGATTCCGATGCTTCACTTCAGGTTTACTGTATCCCTCTGACCCTCTTATTGACGATGAAACAAAGAAATTGCATCGGAATTAAATACAAAAGGCAAAATGCCGACATAAGTACAAGAAGACTGACTCCTCCTACTGTCTATGTTTTGAACCATTCCTGTGACACTAGTTATAGATTCCGATGCTTCACTTCAGGTTTACTGAATCCCTTGGACCTTCTTATTGACGATGAAACACATAAATTGCATCGGAATGAAATACAAAAGGAACAATGCCGACTTAAGAACATTAAGACTGACTCTTGTTACTGACTATGATTTGAACCATTCCTGTGAAACTAGTTATAGATTAGGATGCATCACTTCAGGTTTACTGTATCCCTTGGACCTTCTTGTTGACGATGAAACACATAAATTGCATCGGAATGAAATACAAAAGGCACAATGCCGACTTAGGTACATGAAGACTGACTCTTCTTACTGACTATGATTTGAACCATTCCTGTGACACTAGTTATAGATTCCGATGCTTCACTTCAGGTTTCCTGTTTACCTTGGACTCTCCTATTGACGATGAAACACAGAAGTTGCACCGGAATTAAATACAAAAGACACAATGCCGACTTAAGTACAAGATGACTGACTCTTCTTACTGTCTATGTTTTGAACCATTACATTGACACTAGTTATAGATTCCGATGCTACACTCCAGGTTTACTGTATCCCTTGGACCTTCTTATTGACGACGAGATACTGAAATTGCATCGGAATTAAATACAAAAGGCACAATGCCGACTTAAGGACAAGAAGACTGACTCTTCTTACTGACTATGCTTTGAACCATTCCTGCGACACTAGTTATGGATTCCGATGATTCACTTCAGGTTTACTGTATCATTTGGACCTTCTTATTGACGATGACACACAGAAATTACATCGGAATTAAAAACAAAAGGCACAATGCCGACTTAAGTACAAAAAGACTGACTCTTGTTACTGACTATATTTTGAACCATTCCTGTGACACTAGTTATAGATTCCGATGCTTCACTTCAGGTTTACTGTATCCCTCTGACCTTCATATTGACGATGAAAAACAGAAATTGCATCAGAATTAAATAGAAAAGGCACAATGCCGACTCAAGTACAAGAAGACTGACTCTTCTTACTGACTATGTTGTGAACCATTCCTGTGACAGTAGTTATAGATTCCGATGCTTGACTTCAGGTTTACTGTATCTCTAGGACCTTCTAATTGACGATGAAACACAGAAATTCCATCTGAATTTAATGCAAAAGGCACAATGCCGACTTAAGTACCAGAAGACTGACTCTTCTTCTTGTCTATGTTTAAAACCATTCCTGTGACAGTAGTTATAGATTCCGATGCTTCACTTCAGGTTTACTGTATCCCTCTGACCTTCTTATTGATAATGAAACACAGAAATTGCAGCGGAATTAAATACAAAAAGCACAATGCCGACTTAAGAACATGAAGGCTGACTCTTCTTCCTGTCTATGTTTTGAACCATTCCTGCGACACTAGTTATAGATTCCGATGCTACACTCCAGGTTTACTGTATCCCATGGACCTTCTTATTGACTACGAAACACTGAAATTGCATCGGAATTTAATACAAAAGTCACAATGCCGACTCAAGTACAAGAAGACTAACTCTTCTTACTGACTATGTTTTGAACCATTCCTGTGACACTAGTTATAGATTCCGATGCTTCACTTCAGGTTTACTGTATCCCTGGACCTTATTATTGACGATGAAACACAGAAATTGCATCGGAATTAAATACAAAAGGCACAATGCGGACTTAGGTACATGAAGACTGACTCTTCTTACTGACTATGATTTGAACCATTCCTGTGACACTAGTTATAGATTAGGATGCTTCACTTCAGGTTTACTGTATCCCTTGGAAATTCTTGTTGACGATGAAACACAGATATTGCATCGGAATTAAATACAAAAGGCACAATGCCGACTTGGGTACATTAAGACTGACTCTTCTTACTGTCTATGTTTTGAACCATTCCTGTGACACTAGTTATAGTTTCCGATGCTACACTCCAGGTTTACTGTATCCCTTGGACATTCTTATTGACGATGAAACACAGAAATGGCATCGGAAGAAAATACAAAAGGCACAATGCCGACTTAGGTACAAGAAGACTGACTCTTCTTACTGACTATGTTTTGAACCATTCCTGAGACACTAGTTTTAGATTCCGATGCTTCACTTGAGGTTTACTGTATCCCTCTGACCATCTTATTGACGATGAAACACAGAAATTGCATCGTAATTAAATAGAAAAGGACAATGCCGACTTAAGTACAAGAAGACTGACTCTTCTTACTGACTATGTTGTGAACCATTCCTGTGACACTAGTTATATATTCCAATGCTTCACTCCCGGTTTAGTGTACCCCTTGGACCTTCTTATTGACGATGAAACACAGAAATTGCATGGAAATTAAATACAAAAGGCACAATGCCGACTTAAGTACAAGAAGACAGTATCTTATTACTGTCTATGTTTTGAACCATTCCTGTGACACCAGTTATAGATTCCGATGCTTCACTTCAGGTTTACTGTTTACCTTGGACTCTCCTATTGACGATGAAACACAGAAATTGCACCGGAATTAAATACAAAAGGCACAATGCCGACTTAAGGACAAGAAGACTGACTCTTCTTACTGACTATGCTTTGAACCATTCCTGCGACACTAGTTATAGATTCCGATGATTCACTTCAGGTTTACTGTATCATTTGGACCTTCTTATTGACGATGACAGACAGAAATTACATCGGAATTAAAAACAAAAGGCACAATGCCGACTTAAGTACAAAAAGACTGACTCTTTTTACTGACTATGTTTTGAACCATTCCTGTGACACTAGTTATAGATTCCGATGCTTCACTTCAGGTTTACTGTATCCCTCTGACCTTCATATTGACGATGAAAAACAGAATTTGCATCAGAATTAAATAGAAAAGGCACAATGCCGACTTACGCACAAGAAGTCTGACTCTTCTTACAGTCCAAGTTTTGAACCATTCCTGTGACAGTAGTTATAGATTCCGATGCTTGACTTCAGGTTTACTGTATCTCTAGGACCTTCTAATTGACGATGAAACACAGAAATTCCATCTGAATTTAATACAAAAGGCACAATGCCGACTTAAGTACAAGAAGACTGACTCTTCTAACTGACTATGTTATGAACCATTTCTGTGGCACTAGTTATAGATTCCGATGCTTCACTTCAGGGTTACTGAATCCCTCTGACCTTCTTATTCACGATGAAACACAGAAATTGCATCGGAATTAAATACAAAATGCACAATGCCGACTTAAGGACAAGAGGACTGACTCTTCTTACTGGCTATGTTTGAACCATTCCTGTGACACTAGGTATAGATTCCGATGCTTCACTTCAGGTTTACTGTATCCCTCTGACCTTCTTATTGACGATGAGACACAGAAATTGCACCGGAATTAAATACAAAAGGCACAATGCCGACTTAGGTACATGAAGACTGAATCTTCTTACTGTCTATGTTTTGAACCATTCCTGTGACACTAGTTATAGATTCCGATGTTTTGAACCATTCCTGTGACACTAGTTATAGATTCCGATGCTTCACTTCAGGTTTACTGTATCCCTTGGACCATCTTAATGACGATGAAACACAGAAATTGATTCGGAATCAAATACAAAAGGCACAATGCCGACTTAAGTACAGGAAGACTGTATCTTCCTACTGTCTATGTTTTGAACCATTCCTGTGACACTAGTTATAGATTCCGATGCTTCACTCCATGTTTACTGGATCCCTTGGAACTTCTTATTGACGATGAAACACAGAAATTGCAGCGGAATTAAATTGCAAAACCACAACGCCGACTTAAATGCAAGAAGACTGACTCTTCTTACTGCCTATGTTTTGTACCATTCCTGTGACACTAGTTACAGATTCCGATGCTCACACCAGGTTTACTGTATCCCTTGGACCTTCTTATTGACGATGAAGCACCGAAATTGCATCGGAAATAAATAAATAAGGCACAATGCCGGCTTAGGTACAATAAGACTGCCTCTTGTTACTGACTATGTTGTGAACCATTCCTGTGACACTAGTTTTAGATTCCGATGCTTCACTTCAGGTTTACCGTATCCCTCTGACCTTCTTATTTACGATGAAACACAGAAATTGCATCGGAATTAAATACAAAAGGCACAATGCTGACGTAGGTACAAGAAGACTGACTCTTCCTACTCTCTATGTTTTGAACCATTCCTGTGACACTATAATAGATTCCGATGCTTCACACCAAGTTAACTGTATCCCTTGGACCATCTTATTGACGATGAAACATCGACATTGCATCGGAATTAAATAGAAAAGGCACAATGCCGACTTAAGTACAAGAAAAATGACTCTTGTTACTGACTATGTTTTGAACCATTCCTGTGACACTAGTTATAGATTCCGATGCTTCACTTCAGGTTTACTGTATCCCTTGGACCTTCTTATTGACGATGAAACACAGAAATTGCATCGGAATTAAATACAAAAGGCACAATGCCGACTTAAGTACATGAAAACTGACTCTTCTTACTGACTATGTTTTGAACCATTCCTGTGACACTACTTATGGATTCCGATGCTTCACTTCAGGTCTACTGTATCCCTTGGACTTTCTTACAGACGATGAAACACAGAAATTGCATCGGAATTAAATACAAAAGGCAAAATGCCGACTTAAGTACAAGAAGACTGACTCTTCCTTCTGTCTATGTTTTGAACCATTCCTGTGACACTAGTTTTAGATTCCGATGCTTCACTTCAGGTTTACTGTATCCCTCTGACCTTCTTATTGACGATGAAACAAAGAAATTGTATCGGAATTAAATACAAAAGGCAAAATGCCGACTTAAGTACAAGAAGACTGACTCCTCCTACTGTCTATGTTTTGAACCATTCCTGTGACATTGGTTATAAATTCCGATGCTTCACTTCAGGTTTACTGAATCCCTTGGACCTTCTTGTTGACGATGAAACACATAAATTGCATCGGAATGAAATACAAAAGGAACAATGCCGACTTAAGTACATGAAGACTGACTCTTGTTAATGACTATGATTTTAACCATTCCTGTGACGGTAGTTATAGATTCCGATGCTTCATTTCAGGTTTACTGTATGTCTCTGACCTTCTTATTGATGATGAAACACAGAAATTGCATCGGAATTAAATACAAAAGGCACAATGCCGACTTAAGTACAAGAAGACTGACTCTTCTAACTGACTATGTTGTGAACCATTTTTGTGGCACTAGTTATAGATTCCGATGCTTCACTTCAGGGTTACTGAATCCCTCTGACCTTCTTATTCACGATGAAACACAGAAATTGCATCGGAATTAAATACAAAAGGCACGATGCCGACTTAAGGACAAGAGGACTGACTCTTCTTACTGGCTATGTTTGGACCATTCCTGTGACACTAGGTATAGATTCCGATGCTTCACTTCAGGTTTACTGTGTCCCTCTGACCATCTTATTGACGATGAAACACAGAAATTGCATCGGAATTGAATAGAAAAGGACAATGCCGACTTAAGTACAAGAAGGCTGACTCTTCTTACTGACTATGTTGTGAACCATTCCTGTGACACTAGTTACAGATTCCGATGCTTCACTCGAGGTTTAGTGTACCCCTTGGACCTTCTCATTGACGATTAAACACAGAAATTGCATCGGAATGAAACGGAAAAGGCACAATGCCGACTTAAGTAAGAGAAGACCGACTCTCCTTACTGTCTATGATTTGAACCACTCCTGTGACACTAGTTATAGATTCCGATGCTTCACTCCAGGTTTAGTGTACCCCTTGGACCTTCTTATTGACGATGAAACACAGAAATTGCATCGAAATTAAATACAAAAGGCACAATGCCGACTTAAGTACAAGAAGACAGTATCTTCTTACTGTCTATGTTTTGAACTATTCCTGTGACACTAGTTATAGATTCCGATGCTTCACTTCAGGTTTACTGTTTACCTTGGACTCTCCTATTGACGATGAAACACAGAAATTGCACCGGAATTAAATACAAATGGCACAATGCCGACTTAAGTACAAGATGACTGACTCTTCTTACTGTCTATTTTTTGAACCATTACATTGACACTAGTTATAGATTCCGATGCTACACTCCAGGTTTACTGTATCCCTTGGACCTTCTTATTGACGAAGAAATACTGAAATTGCATCGGAATTAAATACAAAAGGCACAATGCCGACTTAAGTACAAGAAGACTGACTCTTCTTCCTGTCTATGTATTGAACCATTCCTGTGATACTAGTTATAGATTCCGATGCTTCACTTCAGGTTTACTCAATCCCTTGGACCTTTTTATTGACGATGAAACACATAAATTGCATCGGAATGAAACACAAAAGGAACAATGCCGACTTAAGTACATGAAGACTGACTCTTGTTACTGACTATGATTTGAACTATTCCTGTGACACTAGTTATGGATTAGGATGCTTCACTTCAGGTTTACTGTATCCCTTGGACCTTCTTGTTGACGATGAAACACAGATATTGCATCGGAATTAAATACAAAAGGCACAATGCCGACTTCGGTACATGAAGACTGACTCTTCTTACTGTCTATGTTTTGAACCATTCCTGTGACACTAGTTATAGATTCCGATGCTGCTCTCCAGGTTTTCTGTATCCCTTGGACCTTCTTATTGACGATGAAACACAGAAATGGCATCGGAAGAAAATACAAAAGGCACAATGCCGACTTAAGTACAAGAAGACTGACTCTTCTTACTGACTATGTTTTGAACAATTCCTGAGACACTAGTTTTAGATTCCGATGCTTCGCTTCAGGTTTACTGTATCCCTCTGACAATCTTATTTACGATGAAACACAGAAATTGCATCGGAATTAAATAGAAAAGGACAATGCCGACTTAAGTGCAAGAAGACTGACTCTTCTCCCTGTCTATGTTTTGAACCATTCCTGTGACACTAGTTATAGATTCCGATGCTACACTCCTGGTTTACTGTATCCCATGGACCTTCTTATTGACGATAAAACACAGAAATTGCATCGGAATTTAATACAAAAGTCACAATGCCGACTCAAGTACAAGAAGACTAACTCTTCTTACTGACTATGTTTTGAACCATTCCTGTGACACTAGTTATGGATTCCGACGCTTCACTTCAGGTTTACTGTATCCCTGGACCTTATTATTGACGATGAAACACAGAAATTGCATCGGAATTAAATACAAAAGGCACAATGCCGGTATAGGTACATGAAGACTGACTCTTCTTACCGACTATGATTTGAACCATTCCTGTGACACTAGTTATAGATTAGGATGCTTCACTTCAGGTTTACTGTATCCCTTGGACCTTCTTGTTGACGATGACACACAGATATTGCATCCGAATTAAATACAAAAGGCAGAATGCCGACTTAGGTACATGAAGACTGACTCTTCTTACTGTCTATGTTTTGAACCATTCCTTTTACACTAGTTATAGATTCCGATGCTACACTCACGGTTTACTGTATCCCTTGGACATTCTTATTGACGATGAAACACAGAAATGGCATCGGAAGACAATACAAAAGGGACAATGCCGACTTAAGTACAAGAAGACTGGCTCTTCTTACTGACTATGTTTTGAACCATTCCTGAGACACTAATTTTAGATTCCGATGCTTCACTTCAGGTTTACTGTAACCCTCTGACCATCCTATTGACGATGAAACACAGAAATTGCATCGTAATTAAATAGAAAAGGACAATGCCGACTTAAGTACAAGAAGACTGACTCTTCTTACTGACTATGTTGTGAACCATTCCTGTGACACTAGTTATATATTCCGATGCTTCACTCCAGGTTTAGTGTACCCCTTGGACCTTCTTATTGACGATGAAACACAGAAATTGCATCGAAATTAAATACAAAAGGCACAATGCCGACTTAAGTACAAGGAGACAGTATCTTCTTACTGTCTATGTTTTGAACCATTCCTGTGACACTAGTTATAGATTCCGATGCTTCACTTCAGGTTTACTGTTTACCTTGGACTCTCCTGTTGACGATGAAACACAGAAATTGCACCGGAATTAAATACAAAAGGCACAATGCCGACTTAAGTACAAGATGACTGACTCTTCTTACTGTCTATGTTTTGAACCATTACATTGACACTAGTTATAGATTCCGATGCTACTCTCCAGGTTTACTGTATCCCTTGGACCTTCTTATTGACGAAGAAATACTGAAATTGCACCGGAATTAAATACAAAAGGCACAATGCCGACTTAAGGACAAGAAGACTGACTCTTCTTACTGACTATGTTTCGAACCATTCCTGTGACACTAGTTATAGATTCCGATGATTCACCACAAGGTTTACTGTATCATTTAGACCTTCTTATTGACGATGACACACAGAAATTACATCGGAATTAAATACAAAAGGCACAATGCCGACTTAAGTACAAAAAGACTGACTCTTGTTGCTGACTATGTTTTGAAGCATTCCTGTGACACTAGTTATAGATTCCGATGCTTCACTTCAGTTTTACTGTATCCCTCTGACCTTCTTATTGACGATGAAAAACAGAAATTGCATCGGAATTAAATAGAAAAGGCACAATGCCGACTTAAGTACAAATAGACTGACTCTTCTTACAGTCTAAATTTTGAACCATTCCTGTGACACTAGTTATAGATTCCGATGCTTGACTTCAGGTTTATTGTATCTCTAGTACCTTCTAATTGACGATGAAACACAGAAATTCCATCGGAATTTAATACAAAAGGCACAATGCCGACTTAAGTACAAGGAGACTGACTCTTCTTCCTGTCTATGTTTAGAACCATTCCTGTGACAGTAGTTATAGATTCTGATGCTTCACTTCAGGTTTACTGTATCCCTCTGACCTTCTTATTGATGATGAAACACAGAAATTGCATCGGAATTAAATACAAAATGCACAATGCCGACTTAAGTACAAGAAGACTGACTCTTCTAACTGACTATGTTATGAACCATTTCTGTGGCACTAGTTATAGATTCCGATGCTTCACTTCAGGGTTACTGAATCCCTCTGACCTTCTTATTCACGATGAAACACAGAAATTGCATCGGAATTAGATACAAAAGGCACAATGCCGACTTAAGGACAAGAGGACTGACTCTTCTTACTGGCTATCTTTGAACCATTCCTGTGACACTAGGTATAGATTCCGATGCTTCACTTCAGGTTTACTGTATCCCTCTGACCTTCTTATTGACGATGAGACCCAGAAATTGCACCGGAATTAAATACAAAAGGCACAATGCCGACTTAAGTAGATGAAGACCGACTCTTCTTAGTGACTATGTTTTGAACCATTCCTGTGACAGTAGTTATAGATTCCGATGCTTCACTTCAGGTTTACTGTATCACTTGGACCATCTTATTGACAATGAAACACAGAAATTGCATCGCAATTAAATACAAAAGGCACAATGCCGACTTAAGTAGAAGAAGACTGTATCTTCTTACTGTCTATGTTTTGAACCATTCCTGTGACACTAGTTATAGATTCCGATGCTTCACTCCAGGTTTACTGGATCCCTTGGACCTTCTTATTGACGATGAAACACAGAAATTGCAGCGGAATTAAATAAAAAAGGCACAATGCCGCCTTAAGGACAAGAAGACTGACTCTTCTTACTGACTATGTTTTGAACCATTCCTGTGACACTAGTTTTAGATTCCGATGCTTCACTTCAGGTTTACTGTATTCCTTGGACATTCTTATTGACGATGAAACACAGAAATTGCAGCGCAATTACATACAAAAGGCACAATGCCGACTTAGGTACATGAAGACTGACTCTTCTTACTGTCTATGTTTTGAACCATTCCTGTGACACTAGTTATAGATCCCGATGCTATACTCCAGGTTTACTGTATCCCTTGGACCTTCTTATTGACGATGAAACACGGAACTTGCATCGGAATTAAATACAAAAGGCACAATGCCGACTTAAGGACAAAAAGACTGACTCTTCTTACTGACTATGTTTTGAACCATTCCTGAGACACTAGTTATTGTTTCCGATGCTTCACTTCAGGTTTACTGTATCCCTCTGACCATCTTATAGACGATGAAACACAGAAAGTGCACCGGAATTAAATAGAAAAGGACAATGCCGACTTAAGTACAAGAAGGCTGACTCTTCTTACTGACTATGTTGTGAACCATTCCTGTGACACTAGTTACAGATTCCGATGCTTCACTCGAGGTTTAGTGTACCCCTTGGACCTTCTTATTGACGATTAAACACAGAAATTGCATCGGAATTAAACGGAAAAGGCACAATGCCGACTTAAGTTCAAGAAGACCGACTCTTCTTACTGTCTATGATTTGAACCATTCCTGTGACACTAGTTATAGATTCCGATGCTTCACTTCAGGTTTACTGTATCCCTTGGACCCTCTTGTTGACGATGAAACACAGAAATTGCATCGGAATTAAATACAAAAGGCAGAATGCCGACTTAAGTACATGAAAACTGACTCTTCTTACTGACTATGATTTGAACCATTCCTGTGACACTAGTCATAGATTAGGATGCTTCACTTCAGGTTTACTGTATCCCTTGGACCTTCTTGTTGACGATGAAACACAGATATTGCATCTGAATTAAATACAAAAGGCACAATGCCGACTTAGGTACATGAAGACTGACTCTTCCTACTGTCTATGTTTTGAACCATTCCTGTGACACTAGTTATAGATTCCGATGCTACACTCCAGGTTTACTGTATCCCTTGGACCTTCTTATTGACGATGAAACACAGAAATGGCATCGGAAGAAAATACAAAAGGCACAATGCCGACTTAAGTACAAGAAGACTGACTCTTCTTACTGACTATGTTGTGAACCATTCCTGTGATACTGGTTATATATTCCGATGCTTCACTCCAGGTTTAGTGTACCCCTTGGATCTTCTTATTGACGATGAAAAACAGAAATTGCATCGAAATTAAATACAAAAGGCACAATGCCGACTTAAGTACCAGAAGACAGTATCTTCTTACTGTCTATGTTTTAACCATTCCTGTGACACTAGTTATAGATTCCGATGCTTCACTTCAGGTTTACTGTTTACCTTGGACTCTCCTATTGACGATGAAAAAAAGAAATTGCACCGGAATTAAATACAAAAGGCACAATGCCGACTTAAGTACAAGATGACTGACTCTTCTTAGTGTCTATGGTTTGAACCATTCCTGTGACATTAGTTATAGATTCCGATGCTTCACTTCAGGTTTACTGTATCCCTTGGACATTCTTATTGACGATGAAACACAGAAATTACATTGGAATATTTAACAAAAGGCACAATGCCGGCTTAAGTACAAGAAGACTGACTCTTCTTACTGTCTATGTTTTGAACCATTCCTGTGACACTAGTTTTAGATTCCGATGCTTCACTTCAGGTTTACTGTATCCCTCTGACCTTCTTATTGACGATGAAACACAGAAATTGCATCGGAATTAAATAGAAAAGGCACAATGCCGACTTAAGTACAAGAAGACTGGCTCCTCTTACTGTCTATGTTTTGAACCATTCCTGTGACACTAATTATAGATTCCGATGCTTCACTTCAGGTGTACTGTATCCCTTGGACCTTCTTATAGACGATGAAACACACAAATTGCATCGGAATTAAATACAAAATGCAAAATGCCGACTTAAATACAACAAGACTGACTCTTCCATCTGTCTATGTTTTGAACCATTCCTGTGACACTATTTTTAGATTCCGATGCTTCCCTTCTGACCTTCTTATTGTCGATGAATCACAGAAATTGCATCGGAATTAAATACAAAAGGCAAAATGCCGACTTAGCTACAAGAAGACTGACTCTTCCTACTGTCTATGTTTTGAACCATTCCTGTGAGACTAGTTATAGATTCAGATGATTCACTTCTGGTTTACTGAATCCCTTGGACCTTCTTATTGACGATGAAACACATAAATTGCATCGGAATTAAATACAAAAGGAACAATGCCGACTTAAGTACAAGAAGACTGACTCTTCCCAATGTCTATGTTTTGAACCATTCCTGTGACACTAGTTTTAGATTCCGATGCATCACTTCAGTTTTACTGTATCCCTCTGACATACTTATTGACGATGAAACAAAGAAATTGAATCGGAATTAAATACAAAAGGCACAATGCCGACTTAAGTACAAGAAGACTATCTCTTCATACTGTCTAAATTTAAACCATTCCTGTGACACTAGTTATAAAATTCCGATGCTTCACTTCAGGTTTACTGTATCCCTTGGACTTTCGTATTGACGATGAAAAACAGAAATTGCATCGGAATTAAATAGAAAAAGCACAATGCCGACTTAAGTACAAGAAGACTGATTCTTCCTACTGTCTATGTTTTGAACAATTCCTGTGACACTAGTTTTAGATTCCGATCCTTCACTTCAGTTATACTGTATATCTCTTACCTACTTATTGACGATGAAACACAGAAATTGAATCGGAATTAAATACAAAAGGCACAATGCCGACTTAAGTACAAGAAGACTGAGTCTTCCAACTGTCTATGATTTGAACCATTCCTGTGACACTAGTAATAGATTCCGAAGCTTCACTTCAGGTTTACTGTATCCCTTGGACATTCTTATTGACGATGAAACACAGAAATTGCATTGGAATTAATAACAAAAGGCACAATGCCGACTTAAGTACAAGAAGACTGACTCTTCTTACTGGCTATGTTTGAACCATTCCTGTGACACTAGTTATAGACTCCGATGCTTCACTTCAGGTTTGCTGAATCCCTTGGACCTTCTTATCGACGATGAAACACGGAAATTGCATCGGAATTAATTACAAAAGGCACAATGCCGAATTAAGTACAAGAAGACTGACTCTTCTTACTGTCTATGTTTTTGGAACCATTCCTGTGACGCAAGTTATAGATTCCGTTGCTTCACTTCAGGTTTACTGTATCACTTGGACCTTCTTATTGACGATGAAACACAGAAATTGCATTGGAATTAAATAGAAAAGGCACAATGCCAACTTAAGTACAAGAAGACTGACTCTTCTTACTGTCTACGTTTTGAACCATTCCTGTGACACTAGTTATAGATTCCGATGCTTCACTCCAGGTATACTGTATCCCTTGGACCTTCGTATTGACGATGAAACACAGAAATTGCATCGGAATTAAATCCAAAAGGCACAATGCCGACTTAAGTACAAGAAGACTGACTCTTCTCACTGACTAAGTTTTGAACCATTCCTGTGACACTAGTTTTAGATTCCGATGCTTCACTTCAGGTTTACTGTATCCCTGGGACCTTCTTATTGACGAAGAAACACAGAAATTGCATCGGAACTAAATAGAAAAGGCACAATGCCGACTTAAGTACAAGTAGACTTACTCTTCCTACTGTCTATGTCTTGAACCATTCCTGTGACACTAGTTTTAGATTCTGATGCTTCACTTCAGGATTACTGTATCCCTCTGACCTTCTTATTGACGATGAAACACAGAAATTGCATCGGAATTAAATACAAAAGGCACAATGCCTACTTAACGACAAGAAGACTGACTCTTCTTACTGACTACGTTTTGACCATTCCTGTGACACTAGTTATGGATTCCGATGCTTCACTTCATGTTTACTGTATCCCTCTGACCTTCTTATTGACGATGAAACACAGAAATTGCATCGGAATTAAATACAAAAGGCACAATGCCGACTTAAGTACAAGAAGACTGACTCTTCCCACTGTCTATGTTTTGAACCATTCCTGTGACACTAGTTTTAGATTCCGATGCATCACTTCAGTTTTACTGTATCCCTCTGACATACTTTTTGACGATGAAACAAAGAAATTGAATCAGAATTAAATACAAAAGGCACAATGCCGACTTAAGTACAAGAAGACTATCTCTTCCTACTGTCTATGTTTTGAACCATTCCTGTGACACTAGTTATAAAATTCCGATGCTTCACTTCAGGTTTACTGTATCCCTTGGACTTTCGTATTGACGATGAAACACAGAAATTGCATCGGAATTAAATAAAAAAGGCACAATGCCGACTTAAGTACAAGAAGACTAATTCTTCCTACTGTCTATGTTTTGAACAATTCATGTGACACTACTTTTAGATTCCGATCACTTCAGTTATACTGTATCCCTCTGACCTACTTATTGACGATGAAACACAGAAATTGAATCGTAATTAAATACAAAAGGCACAATGCCGACTTAAGTACAAGAAGACTGAGTCTTCCTACTGTCTATGATTTGAACCATTCCTGTGACACTAGTTATAGATTCCGATGCTTCACTTCAGGATTACTGTATCCCTTGGACATTCTTATTGACGATGAAACACAGAAATTGCATTGGAATTAATAACAAAAGGCACAATGCCGAGTTAAGTACAAGAAGACTGACTCTTCTTACTGGCTATGTTTTGAACCATTCCTGTGACACTAGTTATAGACTCCGATGCTTCACTTCAGGTTTGCTGAATCCCTTGGACCTTCTTATTGACGATGAAACACAGAAATTGCATCGGAATTAAATACAAAAGGCACAATGCCGAATTAAGTTCAAGAAGACTGACTCTTCTTACTGTGTATGTTGTGAACCAGTCCGGCGACGCAAGTTATAGATTCCGATGCTTCACTTCAGGTTTACTGTATCACTTGGACCTTCTTATTGACGATGAAAGACAGAAATTGCATCGGAATTAAATAGAAAAGGCACAATGCCGACTTAAGTACAAGAAGACTGACTCTTCTTACTGTCTACGTTTTGAACCATTCCTGTGACACTAGTTATAGATTCCGATGCTTCATTCCAGGTTCACTGTATCCCTTGGACCTTCGTATTGACGATGAAACACAGAAATTGTATCGGAATTAAATAGAAAAGGCACAATGCCGACTTAAGTACAAGAAGACTGACTCTTCTCCCTGACTAAGCTTTGAACCATTCCTGTGACACTAGTTATAGATTCCGATGCTTCACTTCAGGTTTACTGTATACCTGGGACCTTCTTATTGACGATGAAACACAGAAATTGCATCGGAATTAAATACAAAATGCACAATGCTGACATAAGTACAAGAAGACTGACTCTTCCTACTGTCTATGTTTTGAACTATTCCTGTGACACTAGTTATAGATTCCGATGCTTCACTTCAGGTTTACTGAATCCCTTGAACCTTCTTATTGACGATGAAACACAGAAATTGCATCGGAATTAAATACAAAAGGCACAATGCCGACGTAAGTACAAGAAGAGTGACTCTTCTTACTGTCTATGTTTTGAACCATTCCTGTGACACTAGTAATAGATTCCGATGCTTCACACCAGGTTTACTGTATCCCGTGGACCTTCTTATTGACGATGAAACAAAGAAATTGCATCGGAATTAAATAGAAAAGACACAATGCCGACTTAAGTACAAGAAGACTGATTCTTATTACTGTCTATATTTTGAACAATTCCTGTGCCACTAGTTTTAGTTTCCGATGCTTCACTTCAGTTTTACTGTATCCCCCTGACCTACTTATTGACGATGTCACACAGAAATTGAATCGGAATTATATACAAAAGGCACAATGCCGACGTAAGTACAAGACGACTGACTCTTCCTACTGTCTATGTTTTGAACCATTCCTGTGACACTAGTTATAGATTCCGATGCTTCACTTCAGGTTTACTGTATCCCTTGGACATTCTTATTGACGATGAAACACAGAAATTACATTGGAATTAATAACAAAAGGCACAATGCCGGCTTAAGTACAAGAAGACTGACTCTTCTTAGTGGCTATGTTTTGAACCATTCCTGTGACACTAGTTATAGACTCTGGTGCTTCACTTCAGGTTTGCTGAATCCCTTGGACCTTCTTATTGACGATGAAACACAGAAATTGCATCTTCATTAAATACAAAACGCACAACACCGCATTAAGTACATGAAGACTGACTCTTCTTACTGACTATGTTTTGAACCATTCCTGTGACGCAAGTTATAGATTCCGATGCTTCACTTCAGGTTTACTGTATCACTTGGACCTTCTTATTGACGAAGAAACACAGAAATTGCATCGGAATTAAATAGAAAAGGCACAATGCCGACTTAATTACAAGAAGACTGACTCTTCTTACTGTCTACGTTTCGAACCATTCCTGTGACACTAGTTATAGATTCCGATGCTTCACTCCAGGTATACTGTATCCCTTGGACCTTCGTATTGGCGATGAAACACAGAAATTGCATCGGAATTAAATAGAAAAGGCACAATGCCGACTTAAGTACAAGAAAACTGACTCTTCTCACTGACTAGGTTTTGAACCATTCCTGTGACACTAGTTATAGATTCCGATGCTTCACTTCAGGTTTACTGTATCCCTGGGACCTTCTTATTGACGAAGAAACACAGAAATTGCATCGGAACTAAATAGAAAAGGCACAATGCCGACTTAAGTACATGTAGACTTACTTTTCCTACTGTCTATGTTTTGAACCATGCCTGTGACACTAGTTTTAGATTCCGATGCTTCACTTCAGGTTTACTGTATCCCTCTGACATTCTTATTGACGATGAAACACAGAAATTGCATCGGAATTAAATACAAAAGCACAATGCTGACATAAGTACAAGAAGACTGACTCTTCCTACTGCCTATGTTTTGAACTATTCCCGTGACACTAGTTATAGATTAGGATGCTTCACTTCAGGTTTACTGAGTCCCTTGGACCTTCTTATTGACGATGAAACACAGAAATTGCATCGGAATTAAATACAAAAGGCACAATGCCGACTTAAGTACAAGAGGACTGACTCTTCTTACTGTCTATGTTTTGAACCATTCCTGTGACACTAGTAATAGATTCTGAACACCGAAATTGCATCGGAATTAAATAGAAAAGGCACAATGCCGACTTAAGTACAAGAAGACTGACTCTTGTTACTGACTATGTTTTGAACCATTCCTGTGACACTAGTTATAGATTCCGATGCTTCACTTCAGGTTTACTGTATCCCTTGGACCTTCTTATTGACGATGAAACACAGAAATTGCATCGGAATTAAATACAAAAGGCACAATGCCGACTTAAGGACAAGAAGACTGACCCTTCTTACTGACTATGTTTTGACCATTCCTGTGTCACTAGTTATAGATTCCGATGCTTCACTTCATGTTTACTGTATCCCTCTGACCTTCTTATTGACGATGAAACACAGAAATTGCATCGGAATTAAATAGAAAAGGCACATTGCGGACTTAAGTACAAGAAGACTGGCTCTTCTTACTGTCTATGCTTCGAACCATTCCTGTGACACTAATTATATATTCCGATGCTTCACTTCAGGTGTACTGTATCCCTTGGACCTTCTTATAGACGATGAAACACACAAATTGCATCGGAATTAAATACAAAATGCAAAATGCCGACTTAAATACAACAAGACTGACTCTTCCATCTGTCTATGTTTTGAACCATTCCTGTGACACTATTTTTAGATTCCGATGCTTCACTTCTGACCTTCTTATTGTCGATGAATCACAGAAATTGCATCGGAATTAAATACAAAAGGCAAAATGCCGACTTAGCTACAAGAAGACTGACTCATCCTACTGTCTATGTTTTGAACCATTCCTGTGTCACTAGTTATAGATTCAGATGATTCACTTCTGGTTTACTGAATCCCTTGGACCTTCTTATTGACGATGAAACACATAAATTGCATCGGAATTAAATACAAAAGGAACAATGCCGACTTAAGTACAAGAAGACTGACTCTTCCCAATGTCTATGTTTTGAACCATTCCTGTGACACTAGTTTTAGATTCCGATGCATCACTTCAGTTTTACTGTATCCCTCTGACATACTTATTGACGATGAAACAAAGAAATTGAAACGGAATTAAATACAAAAGGCACAATGCCGACTTAAGTACAAGAAGACTATCTCTTCATACTGTCTATATTTGAACCATTCCTGAGACACTAGTTATAAAATTCCGAAGCTTCACTTCAGGTTTACTGTATCCCTTAAACTTTCGTATTGACGATGAAAAACAGAAATTGCATCGGAATTAAATAGAAAAAGCACAATGCCGACTTAAGTACAAGAAGACTGATTCTTCCTACTGTCTATGTTTTGAACAATTCCTGTGACACTAGTTTTAGATTCCGATCCTTCACTTCAGTTATACTGTATCCCTCTTACCTACTTATTGACGATGAAGCACAGAAATTGAATCGGAATTAAATACAAAAGGCACAATGCCGACTTAAGTACAAGAAGACTGAGTCTACCTACTGTCTATGATTTGAACCATTCCTGTGACACTAGTAATAGATTCCGATGCTTCAATTCAGGTTTACTGTATCCCTTGGACATTCTTATTGACGATGAAACACAGAAATTGCATTGGAATTAATAACAAAAGGCACAATGCCGACTTAAGTACAAGAAGACTGACTCTTCTTACTGGCTATGTTTGAACCATTCCTGTGACACTAGTTATAGACTCCGATGCTTCACTTCAGGTTTGCTGAATCCCTTGGACCTTCTTATCGACGATGAAACACAGAAATTGCATCGGAATCAAATACAAAAGGCACAATGCCGAATTAAGTACAAGAAGACTGACTCTTCTTACTGTCTATGATTTGAACCATTCCTGTGACGCAAGTTATAGATTCCGATGCTTCACTTCAGGTTTACTGTATCACTTGGACCTTCTTATTGACGATGAAACACAGAAATTGCATCGGAATTAAATAGAAAATGCACAATGCCAACTTAAGTACAAGAAGACTGACTCTTCTTACTGTCTACGTTTTGAACCATTCCTGTGACACTAGTTATAGATTCCGATGCTTCACTCCAGGTATACTGTATCCCTTGGACCTTCGTATTGTCGATGAAACACAGAAATTGCATCGGAATTAAATACAAAAGGCACAATGCCGACTTAAGTACAAGAAGACTGACTCTTCTCACTGACTAAGTTTGAACCATTCCTGTGACACTAGTTTTAGATTCCGATGCTTCACTTCAGGTTTACTGTATCCCTGGGACCTTCTTATTGACGATAAAACACAGAAATTGCATCGGAACTAAATAGAAAAGGCACAATGCCGACTTAAGTACAAGTAGACTTACTGTTCCTACTGTCTATGCCTTGAAGCATTCCTGTGACACTAGTTTTAGATTCCGATGCTTCACTTCAGGTTTACTGTATCACTTGGACCTTCTTATTGACGATGAAACACAGAAATTGCATCGGAATTAAATAGAAAAGGCACAAAGCCAACTTAAGTACAAGAAGACTGACTCTTCTTACTGTCTACGTTTTGAACCATTCCTGTGACACTAGTTATAGATTCCGATGCTTCACTCCAGGTATACTGTATCCCTTGGACCTTCGTATTGACGATGAAACACAGAAATTGCATCGGAATTAAATACAAAAGGCACAATGCCGACTTAAGTACAAGAAGACTGACTCTTCTCACTGACTAAGTTTTGAACCATTCCTGTGACACTAGTTTTAGATTCCGATGCTTCACTTCAGGTTTACTGTATCCCTGGGACCTTCTTATTGACGAAGAAACACAGAAATTGCATCGGAACTAAATAGAAAAGGCACAATGCCGACTTAAGTACAAGTAGACTTACTCTTCCTACTGTCTATGTCTTGAACCATTCCTGTGACACTAGTTTTAGATTCTCATGCTTCACTTCAGGATTACTGTATCCCTCTGACCTTCTTATTGACGATGAAACACAGAAATTGCACCGGAATTAAATACAAAAGGCACAATGCCGACTTAAGTACAAGAAGACTGACTCTTGTTACTGACTATGCTTTGAACCATTCCTGTGACACTAGTTTTAGATTCCGATGCATCACTTCAGTTTTACTGTATCCCTCTGACATACTTATTGACGATGAAACAAAGAAATTGAGTCGGAATTAAATACAAAAGGCACAATGCCGACTTAAGTACAAGAAGACTATCTCTTCCTACTGTCTATGTTTTGAACCATTCCTGTGACACTAGTTATAAAATTCCGATGCTTCACTTCAGGTTTACTGTATCCCTTGGACTTTCGTATTGACGATGAAACACAGAAATTGCATCGGAATTAAATAGAAAAGGCACAATGCCGACTTAAGTACAAGAAGACTGATTCTTCCTACTGTCTATGTTTTGAACAATTCCTGTGACACTAGTTTTAGATTCCGATCACTTCAGTTATACTGTATCCCTCTGACCTACTTATTGACGATGAAACACAGAAATTGAATCGTAATTAAATACAAAAGGCACAATGCCGACTTAAGTACATGTAGACTTACTTTTCCTACTGTCTATGTTTTGAACCATGCCTGTGACACTAGTTTTAGATTCCGATGCTTCACTTCAGGTTTACTGTATCCCTCTGACATTCTTATTGACGATGAAACACAGAAATTGCATCGGAATTAAATACAAAAGCACAATGCTGACATAAGTACAAGAAGACTGACTCTTCCTACTGCCTATGTTTTGAACTATTCCCGTGACACTAGTTATAGATTAGGATGCTTCACTTCAGGTTTACTGAGTCCCTTGGACCTTCTTATTGACGATGAAACACAGAAATTGCATCGGAATTAAATACAAAAGGCACAATGCCGACTTAAGTACAAGAGGACTGACTCTTCTTACTGTCTATGTTTTGAACCATTCCTGTGACACTAGTAATAGATTCTGAACACCGAAATTGCATCGGAATTAAATAGAAAAGGCACAATGCCGACTTAAGTACAAGAAGACTGACTCTTGTTACTGACTATGTTTTGAACCATTCCTGTGACACTAGTTATAGATTCCGATGCTTCACTTCAGGTTTACTGTATCCCTTGGACCTTCTTATTGACGATGAAACACAGAAATTGCATCGGAATTAAATACAAAAGGCACAATGCCGACTTAAGGACAAGAAGACTGACCCTTCTTACTGACTATGTTTTGACCATTCCTGTGTCACTAGTTATAGATTCCGATGCTTCACTTCATGTTTACTGTATCCCTCTGACCTTCTTATTGACGATGAAACACAGAAATTGCATCGGAATTAAATAGAAAAGGCACATTGCGGACTTAAGTACAAGAAGACTGGCTCTTCTTACTGTCTATGCTTCGAACCATTCCTGTGACACTAGTTATATATTCCGATGCTTCACTTCAGGTGTACTGTATCCCTTGGACCTTCTTATAGACGATGAAACACACAAATTGCATCGGAATTAAATACAAAATGCAAAATGCCGACTTAAATACAACAAGACTGACTCTTCCATCTGTCTATGTTTTGAACCATTCCTGTGACACTATTTTTAGATTCCGATGCTTCACTTCTGACCTTCTTATTGTCGATGAATCACAGAAATTGCATCGGAATTAAATACAAAAGGCAAAATGCCGACTTAGCTACAAGAAGACTGACTCATCCTACTGTCTATGTTTTGAACCATTCCTGTGTCACTAGTTATAGATTCAGATGATTCACTTCTGGTTTACTGAATCCCTTGGACCTTCTTATTGACGATGAAACACATAAATTGCATCGGAATTAAATACAAAAGGAACAATGCCGACTTAAGTACAAGAAGACTGACTCTTCCCAATGTCTATGTTTTGAACCATTCCTGTGACACTAGTTTTAGATTCCGATGCATCACTTCAGTTTTACTGTATCCCTCTGACATACTTATTGACGATGAAACAAAGAAATTGAAACGGAATTAAATACAAAAGGCACAATGCCGACTTAAGTACAAGAAGACTATCTCTTCATACTGTCTATATTTGAACCATTCCTGAGACACTAGTTATAAAATTCCGAAGCTTCACTTCAGGTTTACTGTATCCCTTAAACTTTCGTATTGACGATGAAAAACAGAAATTGCATCGGAATTAAATAGAAAAAGCACAATGCCGACTTAAGTACAAGAAGACTGATTCTTCCTACTGTCTATGTTTTGAACAATTCCTGTGACACTAGTTTTAGATTCCGATCCTTCACTTCAGTTATACTGTATCCCTCTTACCTACTTATTGACGATGAAGCACAGAAATTGAATCGGAATTAAATACAAAAGGCACAATGCCGACTTAAGTACAAGAAGACTGAGTCTTCCTACTGTCTATGATTTGAACCATTCCTGTGACACTAGTAATAGATTCCGATGCTTCAATTCAGGTTTACTGTATCCCTTGGACATTCTTATTGACGATGAAACACAGAAATTGCATTGGAATTAATAACAAAAGGCACAATGCCGACTTAAGTACAAGAAGACTGACTCTTCTTACTGGCTATGTTTGAACCATTCCTGTGACACTAGTTATAGACTCCGATGCTTCACTTCAGGTTTGCTGAATCCCTTGGACCTTCTTATCGACGATGAAACACAGAAATTGCATCGGAATCAAATACAAAAGGCACAATGCCGAATTAAGTACAAGAAGACTGACTCTTCTTACTGTCTATGATTTGAACCATTCCTGTGACGCAAGTTATAGATTCCGATGCTTCACTTCAGGTTTACTGTATCACTTAAACCTTCTTATTGACGATGAAACACAGAAATTGCATCGGAATTAAATAGAAAAGGCACAATGCCAACTTAAGTACAAGAAGACTGACTCTTCTTACTGTCTACGTTTTGAACCATTCCTGTGACACTAGTTATAGATTCCGATGCTTCACTCCAGGTATACTGTATCCCTTGGACCTTCGTATTGTCGATGAAACACAGAAATTGCATCGGAATTAAATACAAAAGGCACAATGCCGACTTAAGTACAAGAAGACTGACTCTTCTCACTGACTAAGTTTGAACCATTCCTGTGACACTAGTTTTAGATTCCGATGCTTCACTTCAGGTTTACTGTATCCCTGGGACCTTCTTATTGACGATAAAACACAGAAATTGCATCGGAACTAAATAGAAAAGGCACAATGCCGACTTAAGTACAAGTAGACTTACTGTTCCTACTGTCTATGCCTTGAAGCATTCCTGTGACACTAGTTTTAGATTCCGATGCTTCACTTCAGGTTTACTGTATCACTTGGACCTTCTTATTGACGATGAAACACAGAAATTGCATCGGAATTAAATAGAAAAGGCACAAAGCCAACTTAAGTACAAGAAGACTGACTCTTCTTACTGTCTACGTTTTGAACCATTCCTGTGACACTAGTTATAGATTCCGATGCTTCACTCCAGGTATACTGTATCCCTTGGACCTTCGTATTGACGATGAAACACAGAAATTGCATCGGAATTAAATACAAAAGGCACAATGCCGACTTAAGTACAAGAAGACTGACTCTTCTCACTGACTAAGTTTTGAACCATTCCTGTGACACTAGTTTTAGATTCCGATGCTTCACTTCAGGTTTACTGTATCCCTGGGACCTTCTTATTGACGAAGAAACACAGAAATTGCATCGGAACTAAATAGAAAAGGCACAATGCCGACTTAAGTACAAGTAGACTTACTCTTCCTACTGTCTATGTCTTGAACCATTCCTGTGACACTAGTTTTAGATTCTCATGCTTCACTTCAGGATTACTGTATCCCTCTGACCTTCTTATTGACGATGAAACACAGAAATTGCACCGGAATTAAATACAAAAGGCACAATGCCGACTTAAGTACAAGAAGACTGACTCTTGTTACTGACTATGCTTTGAACCATTCCTGTGACACTAGTTTTAGATTCCGATGCATCACTTCAGTTTTACTGTATCCCTCTGACATACTTATTGACGATGAAACAAAGAAATTGAGTCGGAATTAAATACAAAAGGCACAATGCCGACTTAAGTACAAGAAGACTATCTCTTCCTACTGTCTATGTTTTGAACCATTCCTGTGACACTAGTTATAAAATTCCGATGCTTCACTTCAGGTTTACTGTATCCCTTGGACTTTCGTATTGACGATGAAACACAGAAATTGCATCGGAATTAAATAGAAAAGGCACAATGCCGACTTAAGTACAAGAAGACTGATTCTTCCTACTGTCTATGTTTTGAACAATTCCTGTGACACTAGTTTTAGATTCCGATCACTTCAGTTATACTGTATCCCTCTGACCTACTTATTGACGATGAAACACAGAAATTGAATCGTAATTAAATACAAAAGGCACAATGCCGACTTAAGTACAAGAAGACTGAGTCTTCCTACTGTCTATGATTTGAACCATTCCAGTGACACTAGTTATAGATTCCGATGCTTCACTTCAGGATTACTGTATCCCTTGGACAGTCTTATTGACGATGAAACACAGAAATTGCATTGGAATTAATAACAAAATTCACAATGCAGAGTTAAGTACAAGAAGACTGACTCTTCTTACTGGCTATGTTTTGAACCATTCCTGTGACACTAGTTATAGACTCCGATGCTTCACTTCAGGTTTGCTGAATCCCCTGGACCTTCTTATTGACGATGAAACACATAAATTGCATGGGAATTAAATACAAAAGGCACAATGCCGAATTAAGTACAAGAAGACTGACTCTTCTTACTGTGTATGTTGTGAACCATTCCGGCGACGCAAGTTATAGATTCCGATGCTTCACTTCAGGTTTACTGTATCACTTGGACCTTCTTATTGACGATGAAAGACAGAAATTGCATCGGAATTAAATAGAAAAGGCACAATGCCGACTTAAGTACAAGAAGACTGACTCTTCTTACTGTCTACGTTTTGATCCATTCCTGTGAGACTAGTTATAGATTCCGATGCTTCACTCCACGTTCACTGTATCCCTTGGACCTTCGTATTGACGATGAAACACAGAAATTGTATCGGAATTAAATAGAAAAGGCACAATGCCGACTTAAGTACAAGAAGACTGACTCTTCTCCCTGACTAAGATTTGAACCATTCCTGTGACACTAGTTATAGATTCCGATGCTTCACTTCAGGTTTACTGTATACCTGGGACCTTCTCATTGACGATGAAACACAGAAATTGCATCGGAATAAAATACAAAATGCACAATGCTGACATAAGTACAAGAAGACTGACTCTTCCTACTGTCTATGTTTTGAACTATTCCTGTGACACTAGTTATAGATTCCAATGCTTCACTTCAGGTTTACTGAATCCCTTGGACCTTCTTATTGACGATGAAACACAGAAATTGCATCGGAATTAAATACAAAAGGCACAATGCCGACTTATGTACAAGAAGAGTGACTCTTCTTACTGTCTATGATTTGAACCATTCCTGTGACACGAGTAATAGATTCCGATGCTTCACACCAGGTTTACTGTATCCCGTGGACCTTCTTATTGACGATGAAACAAAGAAATTGCATCGGAATTAAATAGAAAAGACACAATGCCGACTTAAGTACAAGAAGACTGATTCTTATTACTGTCTATATTTTGAACAATTCCTGTGCCACTAGTTTTAGTTTCCGATGCTTCACTTCAGTTTTACTGTATCCCCCTGACCTACTTATTGACGATGTCACACAGAAATTGAATCGGAATTAAATACAAAAGGCACAATGCCGACGTAAGTACAAGACGACTGACTCTTCCTACTGTCTATGTTTTGAACCATTCCTGTGACACTAGTTATAGATTCCGATGCTTCACTTCAGGTTTACTGTATCCCTTGGACATTCTTATTGACGATGAAACACAGAAATTACATTGGAATTAATAACAAAAGGCACAATGCCGGCTTAAGTACAAGAAGACTGACTCTTCTTACTGGCTATGATTTGAACCATTCCTGTGACACTAGTTATAGACTCTGATGCTTCACTTCAGGATTGCTGAATCCCTTGGACCTTCTTATTGACGATGAAACACAGAAATTGCACCGGAATTAAATACAAAAGGCACAACGCCGCATTAAGTACATGAAGACTGACTCTTCTTACTGACTATGTTTTGAACCATGCCTGTGACGCAAGTTATAGATTCCGATGCTTCACTTCAGGTTTACTATATCACTTGGACCTTCTTATTGACGAAGAAACACAGAAATTGCATCGGAATTAAATAGAAAAGGCACAATGCCGACTTAAGTACAAGAAGACTGACTCTTCTTACTGCCTACGATTTGAACCATTCCTGTGACACTAGTTATAGATTCCGATGCTTCACTCCAGGTATACAGTATCCCTTGGACCTTCGTATTGACGATGAAACACAGAAATTGCATCGGCATTAAATAGAAAAGGCACAATGCCGAATTAAGTACAAGAAGACTGACTCTTCTCACTGACTAAGTTTTGAACCATTCCTGTGACACTAGTTATAGATTCCGATGCTTCACTTCAGGTTTACTGTATCCCTGGGACCTTCTTATTGACGAAGAAACACAGAAATTGCATCGGAACTAAATAGAAAAGGCACAATGCCGACTTAAGTACAAGTGGACTTACTTTTCCTACTCTCTATGTTTTGAACCATTCCTGTGACACTAGTTTTAGATTCCGATGCTTCACTTCAGGTTTACTGTATCCCTCTGACCTTCTTATTGACGATGAAACACAGAAATTGCATCGGAATTAAATAGAAAAGGCACAATGCCGACTTAAGTACAAGAAGACTGGCTCTTCTTACTGTCTATGTTTTGAACCATTCCTGTGACACTAATTATAGATTCCGATGCTTCACTTCAGGTGTACTGTATCCCTTGGACCTTCTTATAGACGATGAAACACACAAATTGCATCGGAATTAAATACAAAATGCAAAATGCCGACTTAAATACAACAAGACTGACTCTTCCATCTGTCTATGTTTTGAACCATTCCTGTGACACTATTTTTAGATTCCGATGCTTCACTTCTGACCTTCTTATTGTCGATGAATCACAGAAATTGCATCGGAATTAAATACAAAAGGCAAAATGCCGACTTAGCTACAGGAAGACTGACTCTTCCTACTGTCTATGTTTTGAACCATTCCTGTGAGACTAGTTATAGATTCAGATGATTCACTTCTGGTTTACTGAATCCCTTGGACCTTCTTATTGACGATGAAACACATAAATTGCATCGGAATTAAATACAAAAGGAACAATGCCGACTTAAGTACAAGAAGACCGACTCTTCCCAATGTCTATGTTTTGAACCATTCCTGTGACACTAGTTTTAGATTCCGATGCATCACTTCAGTTTTACTGTATCCCTCTGACATACTAATTGACGATGAATCAAAGAAATTGAATCGGAATTAAATACAAAAGGCACAATGCCGACTTAAGTACAAGAAGACTATCTCTTCATACTGTCTATATTTGAACCATTCCTGTGACACTAGTTATAAAATTCCGATGCTTCACTTCAGGTTTACTGTATCCCTTGAACTTTCGTACTGACGATGAAAAACAGAAATTGCATCGGAATTAAATGGAAAAAGCACAATGCCGACTTAAGTACAAGAAGACTGATTCTTCCTACTGTCTATGTTTTGAACAATTCCTGTGACACTAGTTTTAGATTCCGATCCTTCACTTCAGTTATACTGTATATCTCTTACCTACTTATTGACGATGAAACACAGAAATTGAATCGGAATTAAATACAAAAGGCACAATGCCGGCTTAAGTACAAGAAGACTGAGTCTTCCTACTGTCTATGATTTGAACCATTCCTGTGACACTAGTAATAGATTCCGATGCTTCACTTCAGGTTTACTGTATCTCTTGGACATTCTTATTGACGATGAAACACAGAAATTGCATCGGAATTAAATACAAAAGGCACAATGCCTACTTAACGACAAGAAGACTGACTCTTCTTACTGACTACGTTTTGACCATTCCTGTGACACTAGTTATGGATTCCGATGCTTCACTTCATGTTTACTGTATCCCTCTGACCTTCTTATTGACGATGAAACACAGAAATTGCATCGGAATTAAATACAAAAGGCACAATGCCGACTTAAGTACAAGAAGACTGACTCTTCCCACTGTCTATGTTTTGAACCATTGCTGTAACACTAGTTTTAGATTCCGATGCATCACTTCAGTTTTACTGTATCCCTCTGACATACTTTTTGACGATGAAACAAAGAAATTGAATCAGAATTAAATACAAAAGGCACAATGCCGACTTAAGTACAAGAAGACTATCTCTTCCTACTGTCTATGTTTTGAACCATTCCTGTGACACTAGTTCTAAAATTCCGATGCTTCACTTCAGGTTTACTGTATCCCTTGGACTTTCGTATTGACGATGAAACACAGAAATTGCATCGGAATTAAATAGAAAAGGCACAATGCCGACTTAAGTACAAGAAGACTGATTCTTCCTACTGTCTATGTTTTGAACAATTCATGTGACACTAGTTTTAGATTCCGATCACTTCAGTTATACTGTATCCCTCTGACCTACTTATTGACGATGAAACACAGAAATTGCATCGGAATTAAATACAAAAGGCACAATGCCGACTTAAGTACAAGAAGACTGAGTCTTCCTACTGTCTATCATTTGAACCATTCCTGTGACACTAGTTATAGATTCCGATGCTTCACTTCAGGATTACTGTATCCCTTGGACATTCTTATTGACGATGAAACACAGAAATTGCATTGGAATTAATAACAAAAGGCACAATGCCGAGTTAAGTACAAGAAGACTGACTCTTCTTACTGGCTATGCTTTGAACCATTCCTGTGACACTAGTTATAGACTCCGATGCTTCACTTCAGGTTTGCTGAATCCCTTGGACCTTCTTATTGACGATGAAACACAGAAATTGCATCGGAATTAAATACAAAAGGCACAATGCCGAATTAAGTTCAAGAAGACTGACTCTTCTTACTGTGTATGTTGTGAACCAGTCCGGCGACGCAAGTTATAGATTCCGATGCATCACTTCAGGTTTACTGTATCACTTGGACCTTCTTATTGACGATGAAAGACAGAAATTGCATCGGAATTAAATAGAAAAGGCACAATGCCGACTTAAGTACAAGAAGACTGATTCTTCTTACTGTCTACGTTTTGAACCATTCCTGTGACACTAGTTATAGATTCCGATGCTTCACTCCAGGTTCACTGTATCCCTTGGACCTTCGTATTGACGATGAAACACAGAAATTGTATCGGAATTCAATAGAAATGCACAATGCCGACTTAAGTACAAGAAGACTGACTCTTCTCCCTGACTAAGTTTTGAACCATTCCTGTGACACTAGCAATAGATTCCGATGCTTCACTTCAGGTTTACTGTATACCTGGGACCTTCTTATTGACGATGAAACACAGAAATTGCATCGGAATTAAATACAAAATGCACAATGCTGACGTAAGTACAAGAAGACTGACTCTTCCTACTGTCTATGTTTTGAACTATTCCCGTGACGCTAGTTATAGATTCCGATGCTTCACTTCAGGTTTACTGAATCCCTTGGACCTTCTTATTGACGATGAAACACAGAAATTGCATCGGAATTAATTACAAAAGGCACAATGCCGACGTAAGTACAAGAAGAGTGACTCTTCTTACTGTCTATGTTTTGAACCATTCCTGTGACACTAGTAATAGATTCCGATGCTTCACACCAGGTTTACTGTATCCCGTGGACCTTCTCATTGACGATGAAACAAAGAAATTGCATCGGAATTAAATAGAAAAGACACAATGCCGACTTAAGTACAAGAAGACTGATTCTTATTACTGTCTATATTTTGAACAATTCCTGTGCCACTAGTTTTAGTTTCCGATGCTTCACTTCAGTTTTACTGTATCCCCCTGACCTACTTATTGACGATGTCACACAGAAATTGAATCGGAATTAAATACAAAAGGCACAATGCCGACGTAAGTACAAGACGACTGACTCTTCCTACTGTCTATGTTTTGAGCCATTCCTGTGACACTAGTTATAGATTCCGATGCTTCACTTCAGGTTTACTGTATCCCTTGGACATTCTTATTGACGATGAAACACAGAAATTACATTGGAATTAATAACAAAAGGCACAATGCCGGCTTAAGTACAAGAAGACTGACTCTTCTTACTGGCTATGTTTTGAACCATTCCTGTGACACTAGTTATAGACTCTGGTGCTTCACTTCAGGTTTGCTGAATCCCTTGTACCTTCTTATTGACGATGAAACACAGAAATTGCATCTTAATTAAATACAAAACGCACAACGCCGCATTAAGTACATGAAGACTGACTCTTCTTACTGACTATGCTTTGAACCATTCCTGTGACGCAAGTTATAGATTCCGATGCTTCTCTTCAGGTTTACTGTATCACTTGGACCTTCTTATTGACGAAGAAACACAGAAATTGCATCGGAATTAAATAGAAAAGGCACAATGCCGACTTAAGTACAAGAAGACTGACTCTTCTTACTGTCTACGTTTCGAACCATTCCTGTGACACTAGTTATAGATTCCGATGCTTCACTCCAGGTATACTGTATCCCTTGGACCTTCGTATTGACGATGAAACACAGAAATTGCGTCGGAATTAGATAGAAAAGGCACAATGCCGACTTAAGTACAAGAGGACTGACTCTTCTCACTGACTAGGATTTGAACCATTCCTGTGACACTAGTTATAGATTCCGATGCTTCACTTCAGGTTTACTGTATCCCTGGGACCTTCTTATTGACGAAGAAACACAGAAATTGCATCGGAACTAAATAGAAAAGGCACAATACCGACTTAAGTACAAGTAGACTTACTTTTCCTACTGTCTATGTTTTGAACCATTCCTGTGACACTAGTTTTAGATTCCGATGCTTCACTTCAGGTTTACTGTATCCCTCTGACCTTCTTATTGACGATGAAACACAGAAATTGCATCGGAATTAAATACAAAAGGCACAATGCTGACATAAGTACAAGAAGACTGACTCTTCCTACTGCCTATGTTTTGAACTATTCCTGTGACACTAGTTATAGATTAGGATGCTTCACTTCAGGTTTACTGAGTCCCTTGGACCTTCTTATTGACGATGAAACACAGAAAATGCATCGGAATTAAATACAAAAGGCACAATGCCGACTTAAGTACAAGAGGACTGACTCTTCTTACTGACTATGTTTTGAACCATTCCTGTGACACTAGTAATAGATTCTGAACACCGAAATTGCATCGGAATTAAATAGAAAAGGCACAATGCCGACTTAAGTACAAGAAGACTGACTCTTGTTACTGACTATGTTTTGAACCATTCCTGTGACACTAGTTATAGATTCCGATGCTTCACTTCAGGTTTACTGTATCCCTTGGACCTTCTTATTGACGATGAAACACAGAAATTGCATCGGAATTAAATACAAAAGGCACAATGCCGACTTAAGTACATGAAAACTGACTCTTCTTACTGACTATGTTTTGAACCATTTCTGTGACACTACTTACAGATTCCGATGCTTCACTTCAGGTTTACTGTATCCCTCTGACCTTCTTATTGACGATGAAACACAGAAATTGCATCGGAATTAAATAGAAAAGGCACATTGCCGACTTAAGTACAAGAAGACTGGCTCTTCTTACTGTCTATGCTTTGAACCATTCCTGTGACACTAGTTATTGATTCCGATGCTTCACTTCAGGTTTACTGTATCCCTTGGACCTTCTTATAGACGATGAAACACAGAAATTGCCTCGGAATTAAATACAAAATGCAAAATGCCGACTTCAATTCAAGAAGACTGACTCTTCCTTCTGTCTATGTTTTGAAGCATTCCTGTGACACTAGTTTTAGATTCCGATGCTTCACTTCAGGTTTACTGTATCCCTGTGACCTTCTTATTGCCGATGAAACACAGAAATTGCATCGGAATTAAATAGAAAAGGCACATTGCCGACTTAAGTACAAGAGGATTGGCTCTTCTTACTGTCTATGCTTTGAACCATTCCTGTGACACTAGTTATAGATTCCGATGCTTCACTTCAGGTTTGCTGAATCCCTTGGACCTTCTTATTGACGATGAAACACAGAAATTGCATCGGAATTAGATAGAAAAGGCACAATGCCGACTTAAGTACAAGAAGACTGACTCTTCTCACTGACTAGGTTTTGAACCATTCCTGTGACACTAGTTATAGATTCCGATGCTTCACTTCAGGTTTACTGTATCCCTGGGACCTTCTTATTGACGAAGAAACACAGAAATTGCATCGGAACTAAATAGAAAAGGCACAATGCCAACTTATGTACAAGTAGACTTACTTTTCCTACTGTCTATGTTTTGAACCATTCCTGTGACACTAGTTTTAGATTCCGATGCTTCACTTCAGGTTTACTGTATCCCTCTGACCTTCTTATTGACGATGAAACACAGAAATTGCATCGGAATTAAATACAAAAGGCACAATGCTGACATAAGTACAAGAAGACTGACTCTTCCTACTGCCTATGTTTTGAACTATTCCTGTGACACTAGTTATAGATTAGGATGCTTCACTTCAGGTTTACTGAGTCCCTTGGACCTTCTTATTGACGATGAAACACAGAAAATGCATCGGAATTAAATACAAAAGGCACAATGCCGACTTAAGTACAAGAGGACTGACTCTTCTTACTGTCTATGTTTTGAACCATTCCTGTGACACTAGTAATAGATTCTGAACACCGAAATTGCATCGGAATTAAATAGAAAAGGCACAATGCCGACTTAAGTACATGAAGACTGACTCTTGTTACTGACTATGTTTTGAACCATTCCTGTGACACTAGTTATAGATTCCGATGCTTCACTTCAGGTTTACTGTATCCCTTGGACCTTCTTATTGACGATGAAACACAGAAATTGCATCGGAATTAAATACAAAAGGCACAATGCCGACTTAAGGACAAGAAGACTGACCCTTCTTACTGACTATGTTTTGACCATTCCTGTGTCACTAGTTATAGATTCCGATGCTTCACTTCATGTTTACTGTATAACTCTGACCTTCTTATTGACGATGAAACACAGAAATTGCATCGGAATTAAATAGAAAAGGCACATTGCCGACTTAAGTACAAGAAGACTGGCTCTTCTTACTGTCTATGCTTTGAACCATTTCTGTGACACTAGTTATTGATTCCGATGCTTCACTTCAGGTTTACTGTATCCCTTGGACCTTCTTATAGACGATGAAACACAGAAATTGCCTCGGAATTAAATACAAAATGCAAAATGCCGACTTAAATTCAAGAAGACTCACTCTTCCTTCTGTCTATGTTTTGAAGCATTCCTGTGACACTAGTTTTAGATTCCGATGCTTCACTTCAGGTTTACTGTATCCCTCTGACCTTCTTATTGACGATGAAACACAGAAATTGCATCGGAATTAAATAGAAAAGGCACATTGCCGACTTAAGTACAAGAGGACTGGCTCTTCTTACTGTCTATGCTTTGAACCATTCCTGTGACACTAGTTATAGATTCCGATGCTTCACTTCAGGTTTGCTGAATCCCTTGGACCTTCTTATTGACGATGAAACACAGAAATTGCATCGGAATTAAACAGAAAAGGCACAAGGCCGACTTAAGTACAAGAAGACTGACTCTTCTTACTGTCTATGTTTTGAACCATTCCTGTGACACTAGTAATAGATTCTGATGCTTTACACCAGGTTTACTGTATCCCGTGGACCTTCTTATTGACGATGAAACACCGAAATTGCATCGGAATTAAATAGAAAAGGCACAATAACGACTTAAGTACAAGTAGACTGACTCTTGTTACTGACTATGTTTTGAACCATTCCTGTGACACTAGTTATAGATTCCGATGCTTCACTTCAGGTTTACTGTATCCCTTGGACCTTCTTATTGACGATGAAACACAGAAATTGCATCGGAATTAAATACAAAAGGCACAATGCCGACTTAAGGACCAGAAGACTGACTCTTCTTACTGACTATGTTTTGACCATTCCTGTGACACTTGTTATGGATTCCGGTGCTTCACTTCATGTTTACTGTATCCCTCTGACCTTGTTATTGACGATGAAACACAGAAATTGCATCGGAATTAAATAGAAAAAGCACAATGCCGACTTAAGTACAAGAAGACAAGCTCTTCTTACTGTCTATGTTTTGAACCATTCCTGTGACACTAGTTATAGATTCCGATGTTCACACCAGGTTTACTGTATCCCCTGGACCTTCTTATTGACCATGAAACACCGAAATTGCATCGGAATTAAGTAGAAAAGGCACAATGCCGACTTAAGTACAAGAAGACTATCTCTTCCTACTGTCTATGTTTTGAACCATTCCTGTGACACTAGTTATAAAATTCCGATGCTTCACTTCAGGTTTACTGTATCCCTTGGACTTTCGTATTGACGATGAAACACAGAAATTGCATCGGAATTAAATAGAAAAGGCACAATGCCGACTTAAGTACAAGAAGACTGATTCTTCCTACTGTCTATGTTTTGAACAATTCCTGTGACACTAGTTTTAGATTCCGATCACTTCAGTTATACTGTATCCCTCTGACCTACGTATTGACGATGAAACACAGAAATTGAATCGGAATTAAATACAAAAGGCACAATGCCGACTTAAGTACAAGAAGACAGAGTCTTCCTACTGTCTATGATTTGAACCATTCCTGTGACACTAGTTATAGATTCCGATGCTTCACTTCATGATTACTGTATCCCTTGGACATTCTTGTTGACGATGAAACACAGAAATTGCTTTGGAATTAATAACAAAAGGCACAATGCCGAGTTAAGTACAAGAAGACTGACTCTTCTTACTGGCTATGTTTTGAACCAATCCTGTGACAGTAGTTATAGACTCCGATGCTTCACTTCAGGTTTGCTGAATCCCTTGGACCTTCTTATTGACGATGAAACACAGAAATTGCATCGGAATTAAATACAAAAGGCACAATGCCGAATTAAGTACAAGAAGACTGACTCTTCTTACTGTGTATGTTCTGAACCATTCCGGCGACGCAAGTTATAGATTCCGATGCTTCACTTCAGGTTTACTGTATCACTTGGACCTTCTTATTGACGATGAAACACAGAAATTGCATCGGAATTAAATAGAAAAGGCACAATGCCGACTTAAGTACAAGATGACTGACTCTTCTTACTGTCTACGTTTTGAACCATTCCTGTGACACTACTTATAGATTCCGATGCTTCACTCCAGGTTTACTGTATCCCTTGGACCTTCGTATTGACGATGAAACACAGAAATTGTATCGGAATTAAATAGAAAAGGCACAATGCCGACTTAAGTACAAGAAGACTGACTCTTCTCCCTGACTAAGTTTTGAACCATTCCTGTGACACTAGTTATAGATTCCGATGCTTCACTTCAGGTTTACTGTATCCCTGGGACCTTCTTATTGACGATGAAACACAGAAATTGCATCGGAATTAAATACAAAATGCACAATGCTGACATAAGTACAAGAAGACTGACTCTTCCTACTGTCTATGCTTTGAACTATTCCTGTGACACTAGTTATAGATTCCGATGCTTCACTTCAGGATTACTGAATCCCTTGGACCTTCTTATTGACGATGAAACACAGAAATTGCATCGGAATTAAATACAAAAGGCACAATGCCGACTTAAGTACAAGAAGAGTGACTCTTATTACTGTCTATGTTTTGAACCATTCCTGTGACACTAGTAATAGATTCCGATGCTTCACACCAGGTTTACTGTATCCCGTGGACCTTCTTATTGACGATGAAACAAAGAAATTGCATCGGAATTAAATAGAAAAGACACAATGCCGACTTAAGTACAAGAAGACTGATTCTTATTACTGTCTATATTTTGAACAATTCCTGTGACACTAGTTTTAGTTTCCGATGCTTCACTTCCGTTTTACTGTATCCCCCTGACCTAATTATTGACGATGTCACACAGAAATTGAATCGGAATTAAATACAAAAGGCACAATGCCGACGTAAGTACAAGACGACTGACTCTTCCTACTGCCTATGTTTTGAACCGTTCCTGTGACACTAGTTATAGATTCCAATGCTTCACTTCAGGTTTACTGTATCCCTGGACATTCTTATTGACGATGAAACACAGAAATTGCATTGGAATTAATAACAAAAGGCACAATGCCGACTTAAGTGCAAGAAGGCTGACTCTTCATACTGGCTATGTTTTGAACCATTCCTGTGACACTAGTTATAGACTCTGATGCTTCACTTCAGGTTTGCTGAATTCCTTGGACCTTCTTATTGACGATGAAACACAGAAATTGCATCGGAATTAAATACAAAAGGCACAGCGCCGCGTTAAGTAAGAGAAGACTGACTCTTCTTACTGACTATGTTTTGAACCATTCCTGTGACGCAAGTTATAGATTCCGAAGCTTCACATCAGGTTTTCTGTATCACTTGGACCTTCTTATTGACGAAGAAACACAGAAATTGCATCAGAATTAAATGGAAAAGGCACAATGCCGACTTAAGTACAAGAAGACTGACTCTTCTTACTGTCTACGTTTTGAACCATTCCTGTGACACTAGTTATAGAATCCGATGCTTCACTCCAGGTATACTGTATCCCTTGGACCTTCGTATTGACGAATAAACACAGAAATTGCATCGGAATTAAAAAGAAAAGGCACAATGCCGACTTAAGTACAAGTAGACTTACTTTTCCTACTGTCTATGTTTTGAACCATTCCTGTGACACTAGTTTTAGATTCCGATGCTTCACTTCAGGTTTACTGTATCCCTCTGACCTTCTTATTGACGATGAAACACAGAAATTGCATCGGAATTAAATACAAAATGCACAATCCTGACATAAGTACAAGAAGACTGACTCTTCCTACTGCCTATGTTTTGAACTATTCCTGTGACACTAGTTATAGATTAGGATGCTTCACTTCAGGTTTACTGAATCCCTTGGACCTTCTTATTGACGATGAAACACAGAAATTGCATCGGAATTAAATGCAAAAGGAACAATGCCGACTTAAGTACAAGAAGACTGACTCTTCTTACTGTCTATGTTTTGAACCATTCCTGTGACGCTAGTACTAGATTCAGATGCTTCACACCAGGTCTATTGTATCCCGTGGACCTTCTTATTGACGATGAAACACCGAAATTGCATCGGAATTAAATAGAAAAGGCACGATGCCGACTTAAGTACAAGAAGACTGACTCTTGTTACTGACTATGTTTTGAACCATTCCTGTGACACTAGTTATAGATTCCGATGCTTCACTTCAGGTTTACGGTATCCCTTGGACCTTCTTATTGACGATGAGACTCAGAAATTGCATCGGAATTAAATACAAAAGGCACAATGCCGACTTAAGGACAAGAAGACTGACCCTTCTTACTGACTATGTTTTGACCATTCCTGTGACACTAGTTATAGATTCCGATGCTTCACTTCATGTTTACTGTATCCCTCTGACCTTCTTATTGACGATGAAACACAGAAATTGCATCGGAATTAAATAGAAAAGGCACATTGCCGACTTAAGTACAAGAAGACTGGCTCTTCTAACTGTCTATGCTTTGAACCATTCCTGTGACACTAGTTATAGATTCCGATGCTTCACTTCAGGTTTACTGTATCCCCTGGACCTTCTTATACGCGATGAAACACAGAAATTGCCTCGGAAGTAAATACAAAATGCAAAATGCCGACTTAAATTCAAGAAGACTGACTCTTCCTTCTGTCTATGTTTGAAGCATTCCTGTGACACTAGTTTTAGATTCCGATGCTTCACTTCAGGTTTACTGTATCCCTCTGACCTTCTTATTGACGATGAATCACAGAAATAGCATCGGAATTAAATACAAAAGGCAAAATGCCGACTTAAGTACAAGAAGACTGACTCTTCCTACTGTCTATGTTTCGAACCATTCCTGTGACACTAGTTATAGATTCCGATGCTTCACTTCAGGTTTACTGCATCCCTTGGACATTCTTACTGACGATGAAACACAGAAATTGCATCGGAGTTAATAACAAAAGGCACAATGCCGTCTTAAGTACAAGAAGACTGACTCTTCTTACTGGCTATGTTATGAACCATTCCTGTGACTCTAGTTATAGATTACGATGCTTCACTTTAGGTTTGCTGAATCCCTTGGACCTTCTTATTGACGATGAAACACAGAAATTGCATCGGAATTAAATAGAAAAGGCACAATGCCGACTTAAGTACAAGAAGACTGACTCTTCTTACTGTCTATGATTTGAACCATTCCTGTGACACTAGTAGTAGATTCTGATGCTTCACACCAGGTTTACTGTATCCCGTGGACCTTCTTATTGACGATGAAACACCGAAATTGCATCGGAATTAAATAGAAAAGGCACAATGCCGACTTAAGTACAAGAAGACTGACTCTTCTTACTGGCTATGTTTTGAACCATTCCTGTGACACTAGTTATAGACTCCGATGCTTCACTTCAGGTTTGCTGAATCCCTTGGGCCTTCTTATTGACGATGAAACACAGAAATTGCATCGGAATTAAATACAAAAGGCACAATGCCGACTTAAGGACAAGAAGACAGACTCTTCTTACTGACTATGTTTTGACCATTCCTGTGACACTAGTTATGGATTCCGATGCTTCACTTCATGTTTACTGTATCCCTCTGACCTTGTTATTGACGATGAAACACAGAAATTGCATCGGAATTAAATAGAAAAAGCACAATGCCGACTTAAGTACAAGAAGACTAGCTCATCTTACTGTCTATGTTTTGAACCATTCCTGTGACACTAGTTATAGATTCCGATGCTTCACACCAGGTTTACTGTATCCCCTGGACCTTCTTATTGACGATGAAACACCGAAATTGCATCGGAATTAAGTAGAAAAGGCACAATGCCGACTTAAGTACAAGAAGACTGACTCTTCTTACTGCCTACGATTTGAACCATTCCTGTGACACTAGTTATAGATTCCGATGCTTCACTCCAGGTTTACTGTATCCCTTGGACCTTCTTATTGACGATGAAACAAAGAAATTGAATCGGAATTAAATACAAAAGGCACAATGCCGACTTAAGTACAAGAAGACTTTCTCTTTCTACTGTCTATGTTTTGAACCATTCCTGTGACACTACTTATTAAATTCCGATGCTTCACTTCAGGTTTACTGAATCCCTTGGACTTTCGTATTGACGATGAAACACAGAAATTGAATCGGAATTAAACACAAAAGGCACAATGCCGACTTAAGTACAAGCAGACTGAGTCTTCCTACTGTCTATGATTTGAACCATTCCTGTGACACTAGTTATAGATTCCGATGCTTCACTTTACGATTACTGTATCCCTTGGACATTCTTATTGACGATGAAACACAGAAATTGCATCGGAATTAATAACAAAAGGCACAATGCCGAGTTAAGTACAAGAAGACTGACTCTTCTTACTGGCTATGTTTTGAACCATTCCTGTGACACTAGTTATAGACTCCGATGCTTCACTTCAGGTTTGCTGAATCCCTTGGACCTTCTTATTGACGATGAAACACAGAAATTGCATCGTAATTAAATACAAAAGGCACAATGCCGAATTAAGTACAAGAAGACTGACTCTTCTTACTGTGTATGTTTTGAACCATTCCGGCGACGCAAGTTATAGATTCAGATGCTTCACTTCAGGTTTACTGTATCACTTGGACCTTCTTATTGACGATGAAACACAGAAATTGCTACGGAATTAAATAGAAAAGGCACAATGCCGACTTAAGTACAAGAAGACTGACTCTTCTTACTGTCTACGTTTTGAACCATTCCTGTGACAGTAGTTATAGATTCTGATGCTTCACTCCAGGTTTACTGTATCCCTTGGACCTTCCTATTGACGATGAAACACAGAAATTGTATGGGAATTAAATAGAAAAAGCACAATGCCAACTTAAGTACAAGAAGACTGACTCTTCTCCCTGACTAAGTTTTGAACCATTCCTGTGACACTAGTTATAGATTCCGATGCTTCACTTCAGGTGTACTGTATCCCTGGGACCTTCTTATTGACGATGAAACACAGAAATTGCATCGGAATTAAATACAAAATGCACAATGCTGACATTAGTACAAGAAGACTGACTCTTCCTACTGTCTATGTTTTGAACTCTTCCTGTGACACTAGTTATAGATTCCGATGCTTCACTTCAGGTTTACTCAATCCCTTGGACCTTCTTATTGACGATGAAACACAGAAATTGCATCGGATTTAAATACAAAAGGCACAATGCCGTTTTAAGTACAAGAAGAGTGACTCTTATTACTGTCTATGTTTTGAACCATTCCTGTTGACACTAGTAATAGATTCCGATGCTTCACACCAGGTTTACTGTATCCCGTGGACCTTCTTATTGACGATGAAACAAAGAAATTGCATCGGAATTAAATAGAAAAGACACAATGCCGACTTAAGTACAAGAAGACTGATTCTTATTACTGTCTATATTTTGAACAATTCCTGTGACACTAGTTTTAGTTTCCGATGCTTCACTTCCGTTTTACTGTATCCCCCTGACCTAATTATTGACGATGTCACACAGAAATTGAATCGGAATGAAATACAAAAGGAACAATGCCGACGTAAGTACAAGACGACTGACTCTTCCTACTGCCTATGTTTTGAACCGTTCCTGTGACACTAGTTATAGATTCCAATGCTTCACTTCAGGTTTACTGTATCCCTTGGACATTCTTATTGACGATGAAACACAGAAATTGCATTGGAATTAATAACAAAAGGCACAATGCCGACTTAAGTACAAGAAGACTGACTCTTCATACTGGCTATGTTTTGAACCATTCCTGTGACACTAGTTATAGACTCTGATGCTTCACTTCAGGTTTGCTGAATTCCTTGGACCTTCTTATTGACGATGAAACACAGAAATTGCATCGGAATTAAATACAAAAGGCACAACGCAGCATTAAGTAAGAGAAGACTGAGTCTTCTTACTGACTATGTTTTGAACCATTCCTGTGACGCAAGTTATAGATTCCGAAGCTTCACATCAGGTTTTCTGTATCACTTGGACCTTCTTATTGACGAAGAAACACAGAAATTGCATCAGAATTAAATGGAAAAGGCACAATGCCGACTTAAGTACAAGAAGACTGACTCTTCTCACTGTCTACGTTTTGAACCATTCCTGTGACACTAGTTATAGATTCCGATGCTTCACTTCATGTTTACTGTATCCCTCTGACCTTCTTATTGACGATGAAACACAGAAATTGCATCGGAATTAAATAGAAAAGGCACATTGCCGACTTAAGTACAAGAAGACTGGCTCTTCTTACTGTCTATGCTTTGAACCATTCCTGTGACACTAGTTGTAGATTCCGATGCTTCACTTTAGGTTTGCTGAATCCCTTGGACCTTCTTATTGACGATGAAACACAGAAATTGCATCGGAATTAAATAGAAAAGGCACAATGCCGACTTAAGTACAAGAAGACTGACTCTTCTTACTGTCTATGATTTGAACCATTCCTGTGACACTAGTAGTAGATTCTGATGCTTCACACCAGGTTTACTGTATCCCGTGGACCTTCTTATTGACGATGAAACACCGAAATTGCATCGGAATTAAATAGAAAAGGCACAATGCCGACTTAAGTACAAGAAGACTGACTCTTCTTACTGGCTATGTTTTGAACCATTCCTGTGACACTAGTTATAGACTCCGATGCTTCACTTCAGGTTTGCTGAATCCCTTGGGCCTTCTTATTGACGATGAAACACAGAAATTGCATCGGAATTAAATACAAAAGGCACAATGCCGACTTAAGGACAAGAAGACTGACTCTTCTTACTGACTATGTTTTGACCATTCCTGTGACACTAGTTATGGATTCCGATGCTTCACTTCATGTTTACTGTATCCCTCTGACCTTGTTATTGACGATGAAACACAGAAATTGCATCGGAATTAAATAGAAAAAAGCACAATGCCGACTTAAGTACAAGAAGACTAGCTCATCTTACTGTCTATGTTTTGAACCATTCCTGTGACACTAGTTATAGATTCCGATGCTTCACACCAGGTTTACTGTATCCCCTGGACCTTCGTATTGACGATGAAACACCGAAATTGCATCGGAATTAAGTAGAAAAGGCACAATGCCGACTTAAGTACAAGAAGACTGACTCTTCTTACTGCCTACGATTTGAACCATTCCTGTGACACTAGTTATAGATTTCGATGCTTCACTCCAGGTTTACTGTATCCCTTTGACCTTCCTATTGACGATGAAACACAGAAATTGTATCGGAATTAAATAGAAAAGGCACAATGCCAACTTAAGTACAAGAAGACTGACTCTTCTCCCTGACTAAGTTTTGAACCATTCCTGTGACACTAGTTATAGATTCCGATGCTTCACTTCAGGTTTACTGTATCCCTGGGACCTTCTTATTGACGATGAAACACAGAAATTGCATCGGAATTAAATACAAAATGCACAATGCTGACATTAGTACAAGAAGACTGACTCTTCCTACTGTCTATGTTTTGAACTCTTCCTGTGACACTAGTTATAGATTCCGATGCTTCACTTCAGGTTTACTGAATCCCATGGACCGTCTTATTGACGATGAAACACAGAAATTGCATCGGAATTAAATACAAAAGGCACAATGCCGACTTAAGTACAAGAAGAGTGACTCTTCTTACTGTCTATGTTTTGAACCATTCCTGTGACACTAGTAATAGATTCCGATACTTCACTCCAGGTTTAATGTATCCTGTGGACCTTCTTATTGACGATGAAACAAAGAAATTGCCTCGGAATTAAATAGAAAAGACACAATGCCGACTTAAGTACAAGAAGACTGATTCTTATTACTGTCGATATTTTGAACAATTCCTGTGCCACTAGTTTTAGTTTCCGATGCTTCACTTCAGTTTTACTGTATCCCACTGACCTACTTATTGACGATGTCACACAGAAATTGAATCGGAATTAAAAACAAAAGGCACAATGCCGACGTAAGTACAAGACGACTGACTCTTCCTACTGTCTATGTTATGAACCATTCCTGTGACACTAGTTATAGATTCCGATGCTTCACTTCAGGTTTACTGTATCCCTTGGACATTCTTATTGACGATGAAACACAGAAATTACATTGGAATTAATAACAAAAGGCACAATGCCGTCTTAAGTACAAGAAGACTGACTCTTCTTACTGGCTATGTTTTGAACCATTCCTGTGACACTAGTTATAGACTCTGATGCTTCACTTCAGGTTTGCTGAATCCCTTGGACCTTCTTAATGACGATGAAACACCGAACTTGCATCGGAATTAAATACAAAAGGCACAACGCCGCATTAAGTACAAGAAGACTGACTCTTCTTACTGTCTATGTTTGAACCATTCCTGTGACGCAAGTTATAGATTCCGATGCTTCACTTCAGGTTTACTGTATCACTTGGACCTTCTTATTGACGAAGAAACACGGAAATTGCATCGGAATTAAATAGAAAAGGCACAATGCCGACTTAAGTACAAGTAGACTTACTTTTTCTACTGTCTATGTTTGAACCATTCCTGTGACACTACTTTTAGATTCCGATGCTTCACTTCAGGTTTACTGTATCCCTCTGACCTTCTTATTGACGATGAAACACAGAAATTGCATCGGAATTAAATACAAAAGGCACAATGGTGAAATAAGTACAAGAAGACTGACTCTTCCTACTGCCTATGTTTTGAACTATTCCTGTGACACTAGTTATAGATTAGGATGCTTCACTTCAGGTTTACTAAATCCCTTGGACCTTATTATTGACGATGAAACACAGAAATTGCATCGGAATTAAATACAAAATGCACAATGCCGACTTAAGTACAAGAAGACTGACCCTTCTTACTGTCTATGTTTTGAACCATTCCTGTGACACTAGTAATAGATTCTGATGCTTCACACCAGGTTTACTGTATCCCGTGGACCTTCCTATTGACGATGAAACACCGAAATTGCATCGGAATTAAATAGAAAAGGCACAATGCCGACTTAAGTACAAGAAGACTGACTCTTGTTACTGACTATGTTTTGAACCATTCCTGTGACACTAGTTATAGATTCCGATGCTTCACTTCAGGTTTACTGTATCCCTTGGACCTTCTTATTGACGATGAAACACAGAAATTGCATCGGAATTAAATACAAAAGACACAATGCCCACTTAACGACAAGAAGACTGACCCTTCTTACTGACTATGTTTTGACCATTCCTGTGACACTAGTTATGGATTCCGATGCTTCACTTCATGTTTACTGTATCCCTCTGACCTTCTTATTGACGATGAAACACAGAAATTGCATCGGAATTAAATAGAAAAGGCACATTGCCGACTTAAGTACAAGAAGACTGGCTCTTCTTACTGTCTATGTTTTGAACCATTCCTGTGACACTAGTTATAGATTCTGATGCTTCACTTCAGGTTTACTGTATCCCTTGGACCTTCTTATAGACAATGAAACACAGAAATTGCCTCGGAATTAAATACAAAATGCAAAATGCCGACTAAAATTCAAGAAGACTGACTCTTCCTTCTGTCTATGCTTTGAAGCATTCCTGTGACACTGGTTTTAGATTCCGATGCTTCACTTCAGGTTTACTGTATCCCTCTGACCTTCTTATTGACGATGAATCACAGAAATTGCATCGGAATTAAATACAAAAGGCAAAATGCCGACTTAGGTACAAGATGACTGACTCTTCCTACTGTGTATGTTTTGAACCATTCCTGTGACACTAATTATAGATTCAGATGCTTCACTTCTGGTTTACTGAGTCCCTTGGACATTCTTACTGACGATGAAACACAGAAATTGCATCGGAGTTAATAACAAATGGCACAATGCCGACTTAAGTACAAGAAGACTGACTCTTCTTACTGGCTATGTTTTGAACCATTCCTGTGACTCTAGTTATAGATTCCGATGCTTCACTTCAGGTTTGCGGAATCCCTTGGACCTTCTTACTGACGATGAAACACAGAAATTGCATCGGAATTAAATACAAAAGGCACAATGCCGCCTTCAG
>NW_025728419.1:42500-47500 GCF_021461385.2 Schistocerca piceifrons
ACCAAACCATACCAAACCAAACCAAACCAAACAAAACGAAACCAAACCAAACCAAACGAAACCAAAACAAACCAAACGAAACCAAACCAAACCAAACCTAACCTAACCTAACCTAATAAAACCAAATCAAACCAAACCAAACCAAACCAAACCCAAACAAACCTACCCAACCTAACCTAACCTAACCTAACATAACCTAACCTAACTTAACCTAACCTAACCTAACCTAACCTAACCTAACCTAACCTAACGTAACCTAACCTAAAGTAACCTAACCTAACCTAACGTAACCTAACCAAACCGAACCTAACCAAACCTAACCTAACCTAACCTAAGCAAACTTAACCTAACCTAACCCAACCCAACCCAACCTAACCCAAACTAACCTAACCTAATGTAACCCAACCTAACCTAACCTAACCTAACCAAACCAAACCAAACCAAACCAAACCAAACCAAACCAAAAAAAAAATAAACTAAACGAAACCAAACCAAACGAAACCAAACCAAATAAAAAAAAACGAAACCAACCAAACCAAATCAAACCAAACCAAACCTAACCTAATCTAACCAAACCTAACCTAACCTAACCTAACCCAAACCAACCCAACCAAACCTAACCTAACCTAACCTAACGTAACCTAACCTAATCTAACCTAACCTAACTTAATTCAACAAAACCTAACCAAACCAGACCAAACCAAACCAACCCAAACCAAACCTAACCTAACCCAACCTAACCTGACCTAACCTAACCTAACCTAACCTAATCTAACCTAACCTAACCTAACCTAACCTACCCAACCTAACCTAACCTAACCTAACCTAACCTAACCTAACCTAACCTAACCTAACCTAACGAAACCAAAACAAACCAAACCAAACCAAACCAAAACAAACCAAAACAAACCAAAACAAACCAAACGAAACCAAACCAAACCGAACGAAACCAAACCAAACCAAACCAAACCAAACTAAACCAAACCAAACCAAACCAAACCTAACTTAACCTAACCTAACCTAACCTAACCTTACCTAACCTAACCTAACCTAATCTAACCAAACGAAACCAAACCAAACCAAACCAAACCAAACCAAAGCAAACCTAACCTAACCTAACCTAACCTAACCTATTTTAACCTAACAAAACAAAACAAAACCAAACCAATCCAAACCAAACAAAACCTAACCTAACCTAACCTAACCTATTCTAACCTAACCTAACCTAACCAAACCAAACCAAACCAAAACAAACCAAACGAAACCATACAAAACCAAACCAAACCAAACCAAACCAAACCTAACGTAACCTAACCTAACCTAACCTAACCTAACCTAACCTAAACTAACCAAACCAAACCAAACCAAACCAAACCAAGCAAAACCTAACCTAAACTAACCTAACATAACCAAACCAGATCAAACCTAACCAAACCAGACCAAACCAAAGCAAACCAAACCAGTCCAGACCAAACCAAGCCAAACCTAACCAAACCAAACCAAACCAAACCAAACCAAACCAAACCAAACGAAACCAAACCTAACCTAACCTAACCTAACCTAACCTAACCTAACCTAACGAAACCAAACCAAACCAAACCAAACCAAACCAAACCATACCAAACCAAACCAAACCAAACCAAACGAAACCAAACCAAACCAAACGAATCCAAACCAAACCAAACGAAACCAAACCAAACCAAACCAACCCAAACCTAGCTTAACCTAACCTAATAAAACCAAATCAAACCAAACCAAACCAAACCAAACCCAAACAAACCTACCCAACCTAACCTAACCTAACCTAACCTAACATAACCTAACCTAACCTAAACTAACCTAACTTAACAAAACCAAATCATACCATACCAAACTAAACCAAACCTAACCAATCCAACCCAACCTAACCTAACCTAACCTAACCTAACCTAACCTAACCTAACGAGACGAAACCAAACCAAACCAAACCAAACCAAACCAAAGCAAAGCAAACCAAACCAAACCAAACCAAACCAAACCAAACGAAACCAAACCAAACGAAACCAAACCAAACCAAACCAAACGAAACCAAACCAAACCTAAAAAACGAAAAAATGGCTGACAGCGAAATAAGTGTCCAAGGAATAGAAAAGCAACTGGAATCACTCAATAGAGGAAAGTCCACTGGACCTGACGGGATACCAATTCGATTCTACACAGAGTACGCGAAAGAACTAGCCCCCCTTCTAACAGCCGTGTACCGCAAGTCTCTAGAGGAACGGAGGGTTCCAAATGATTGGAAAAGAGCACAGATAGTCCCAGTCTTCAAGAAGGGTCGTCGAGCAGATGCGCAAAACTATAGACCTATATCTCTTACGTCGATCTCTTGTAGAATTTTAGAACATGTTTTTTGCTCGCGTATCATGTCATTTCTGGAAACCCAGAACCTACTATGTAGGAATCAACATGGATTCCGGAAACAGCGATCGTGTGAGACCCAACTCGCCTTATTTGTTCATGAGACCCAGAAAATATTAGATACAGGCTCCCAGGTAGATGCTATTTTTCTTGACTTCCGGAAGGCGTTCGATACAGTTCCGCACTGTCGCCTGATAAACAAAGTAAGAGCCTACGGAATATCAGACCAGCTGTGTGGCTGGATTGAAGAGTTTTTAGCAAACAGAACACAGCATGTTGTTATCAATGGAGAGACGTCTACAGACGTTAAAGTAACCTCTGGCGTGCCACAGGGAAGTGTTATGGGACCATTGCTTTTCACAATATATATAAATGACTTAGTAGATAGTGTCGGAAGTTCCATGCGGCTTTTCGCGGATGATGCTGTAGTATACAGAGAAGTTGCTGCATTAGAAAATTGTAGCGAAATACAGGAAGATCTGCAGCGGATAGGCACTTGGTGCAGGGAGTGGCAACTGACCCTTAACATAGACAAATGTAATGTATTGCGAATACATAGAAAGAAGGATCCTTTATTGTATGATTATATGATAGCGGAACAAACACTGGTAGCAGTTACTTCTGTAAAATATCTGGGAGTATGCGTACGGAACGATTTGAAGTGGAATGATCATATAAAACTAATTGTTGGTAAGGCGGGTACCAGGTTGAGATTCATTGGGAGAGTGCTTAGAAAATGTAGTCCATCAACAAAGGAGGTGGCTTACAAAACACTCGTTCGACCTATACTTGAGTATTGCTCATCAGTGTGGGATCCGTACCAGGTCGGGTTGACGGAGGAGATAGAGAAGATCCAAAGAAGAGCGGCGCGTTTCGTCACTGGGTTATTTGGTAACCGTGATAGCGTTACGGAGATGTTTAATAAACTCAAGTGGCAGACTCTGCAAGAGAGGCGCTCTGCATCGCGGTGTAGCTTGCTCGCCAGGTTTCGAGAGGGTGCGTTTCTGGATGAGGTATCGAATATATTGCTTCCCCCTACTTATACTTCCCGAGGAGATCACGAATGTAAAATTAGAGAGATTAGAGCGCGCACGGAGGCTTTCAGACAGTCGTTCTTCCCGCGAACCATACGCGACTGGAACAGGAAAGGGAGGTAATGACAGTGGCACGTAAAGTGCCCTCCGCCACACACCGTTGGGTGGCTTGCGGAGTATCAATGTAGATGTAGATGTAGAACCTAACCTAACCTAACCTAACCTAACCTAACCACACCTAACCAAAGCAAACCAAATCAAACCAAAGCAAACCTAACCTAACCTAACCTAACATATTTTAACCTAACAAAACAAAACCAAACAAAACCAAACCAAACCAAACAAAACCTAACCTAACCTAACCTAACCTAACCTAACCTAACCAAACCTAACCTAACCTGACCTAACCTAACCTAACATAATCTAACCTAACCTAACATAACCTAACCTACCCAAACCTAACCAAACCTAACCAAACCTAACCAAACCAAACCAAACCGAACCAAACCAAACCAAACCAAACAAAAACAAACCAAACCATACGAAACCAAACCAAACCAAACCAAACCAAACCAAACCAAACGAAACCAAACCAAACCACACCAAACCAAACCAAACCAAACCTAACCTAACCTAACCTAACCTAACATAACCTAACCTAACCTAACCTAACCTAACCTAACCTTACCAAACCAAACCAAACCAAACCAAACCTAACCTAACCTAACCTAACCTAACATAACGTAACCTAACGTAACCTAACCTATCCTAAATTAACCTAATCGAATTGAACCAAACCGAACCGAACCGAACCGAGCGGAACCGAACGGAACGGAACCGAACCGAACCGAAACGAACCGAACCGAACCGAACCTAACCTAACCTAACCTAACATAACCTAACCTCACCTCACCTCACCTAACCTAACCTAACCTATCCTAATCTAACCTAACCTAACCTAACCTAACCAAACCAACCCAAACCAAACCAAACCAAACCAACCAAACCAAACCAAACCAAACCAAACCAAACCAAAAAAACCAAACCAAACCAAACCAAACTTAACCTAATCTAACCTAACCTAACCTATCCTCACCTCACCTCACCTAACCTAACCTAAACTGACCTAACCTAACCTAACCTAACCTAACCAAACCAAACCAAACCAAACCAAACCAAACCAAACCTAACCTAAACTAACCTAACCTAACCTAACCTAACCACACCTAACCAAATCCAACCAAACCAAACGAAACAAAACCAAACCAAACCAAACCAAACCAAACCAAACCAAACGAAACCAAAACCAAACCAAACCAAACCAAACCAAACTTAACCTAACCTAAACTAACCTAACCTAACCTAACCTAACCTAACCTAACCTGAGCTAACCTAACCTAACCGAACCTAACCTAAACTACCCTTACCTAACCTAACCTAACCTAACCTAACCTAACCTAACCCAACCCAACCCAACCTAACCCAATTTAACCTAACCTAACCTAACCAAACCGAACCAAACCCAACCAAACCAAACCAAACCAAACCTAACCTAACCTAACCTAACCT
>NW_025728419.1:82500-85000 GCF_021461385.2 Schistocerca piceifrons
AACCTAACCAATCCAAACCAAACAAAACCTAACCTAACCTAACCTAACCTAACCTAACCTAACCCAAACCAACCCAACCAAACCCATCCTAACCTAACCTAACCTAACCTAACCTAACATAACCAAACCAAACCAAACCAAACCATACGAAACCAGACCAAACCAAACCAAACCAAACCAAACCAAACCAAACCTTACCTAACCTAACCTATTCTAACCTAACCTAACCTAACCTAACCTAACCTAACATAACCTAACCTAACCTAACCTAACCTAACCAAACTAAACAAAACCAAACCAAACCAAAAGAAACCAAACCAGACCAAACCAAGCCAAGCGAAACCTAACCAAACCAAACCAAACCAAACCAAACCAAACCAAACCTAACCTAACCTAACTTAACCTAACCTAACGTAACCTAACCTAACCTATCCAAACCAAACCAAACCAAACCAAACTCAACCTAACCTAACCTAACCAAACATAACCTAACCTAACCTAACCTAACCTAAACTAACCTAACCGAACCGAACCAAACCGAACCGAACCGAACCGAACGGAACCGAACGGAACAGGACCGAACCGAACCGAACTGAACCGAAACTAACCTAACCTAACATAACATAACCTAACCTCACCTCACCTAACCTAACCTAACCTAACCTAAACTAACCTAACCTTACCTAACGTAACCAAACCAAACCAAACCTTAGCAAACCAAACCAAACAAAACCTAACCCAACCTAACCTAACCTAACCTAACCTAACCTAACCACACCTAACCAAACCAGACCAAACCAAACCAAGCCAAACCAAACCAAACCAAACAAAACCAAACCAAACCAAAACCAAAACCAAACCAAACCAAACCTAACCTAACCTAACCTAACCTAACCTAACCTAACCTAACCTAACATAACCTAACCTTACCTAACCTTACCTAACCTAAACTAACCTAACCGAACCGAACCAAACCGAACCGAACCGAACCGAACGGAACAGAACCGAACCGAACCGAACCGAACTGAACGGAACCGAACCGAGCCGAACCGAACCTAACCTAACCTAACCTAACCTCACCTCACCTAACTTAACCTAACCTAACCTACCCTAACCTAACCTAACCAAACCAAACCAAACCAAACCAAACCAAAGCAAACCTAACCTAACGTAACCTAACCTATTTTAACCTAACAAAACGAAACCAAAGCAAACCAAACCAAACCAAACAAAACCTAACCTAACCTAACATAACCTAACCTAACCTAACCTAAAGTAACCTAACCGAACCGAACCAAACAGAACCGAACCGATCCGAACGGAACCGAACGGAACCGAACCGAACCGTACCGAACCGAACGGAACCGAACCGAGCCGAACCGAACCTAACCTAAGCTAACCTCACCTCACCTAACTTAACCTAACCTAACTTAACCTAACCAAACCAAACCAAACCAAACCAAACCAAAGCAAACCTAACCTAACCTAACCTATTTTAAACTAACAAAATGAAACCAATGCAAACCAAACCAAACCAAACAAAACCTAACCTAACCTAACCTAACCTAACCTAACCTAACCTAACCTAACCTAAAGTAACCTAACCGAACCGAACCAAACAGAACCGAACCGAACCGAACGGAACCGAACGGAACGGAACCGAACCGTACCGAACCGAACGGAACCGAACCGAGCCGAACCGAAACTAACCTAAGCTAACCTAACCTAACCTCACCTAACCTAACATAACCTAACCTAATCTAACCTAACCTAACCTAACATAACGAAACCAAACCAAACCAAACCAAACCAAAACAAACCTAACCAAACCAGACCAAACCAAAACAAATCAAACCAGACCAGACCAAACCAAGCCAAACCTATCCAAACAAAACCAAGCCAAATAAACCAAACCAAACCAAACCAAACCTAACCTAACCTAACCTAACCTAAGCTAACCTAACCTAACCTAACCTAACCTAACCTAACCTAACCAATACAAACCAAACCAAACCAAACCTAACGTAACCTAACTTAACATAACCTAACCTACCCTAACCTAACGTAACCTAAACTAACCTAACCGAACCGAACCAAACCGAACCGAACCGAACCGAACCGTACGAAACCGAACAGAACGGAACTGAACCGAACCGAACCGAACGGAACCGAACCGAACCGAACCGAACCTAACCTAACCTAACCTAATTTAACCTCACCTCACCTAACTTAACCTAACCTAACCTAACCTAACCTAATCTAACCTAACCTAACCAAAACAAACCAAACCAAACCAAACCAAACAAAACCTAACCTAACTTAAACTAACCTAACCTAACCTAAAATAACCTAACCTACCCACACCTAACCAAACCTAACCAATCCAAACCAAACAAAACCTAACCTAACCTAACCTAACCTAACCTAACCCAAACCAACCCAACCAAACCCATCCTAACCTAACCTAACCTAACCTAACCTAACATAACCAAACCAAACC
>NW_025728419.1:90000-97500 GCF_021461385.2 Schistocerca piceifrons
ACCAGACCACACCAAGCCAAACCTGACCAAATCAAACCAAACCAAACCAAACCAAACCAAACCTAACCTAACCTAACCTAACCTAACTTAACCTAACCTAACCTAACCTAACCTAACCTAACCTTACCAAACCAAACCAAACCAAGTCAAACCAAACCTAACCTAACCTAACCTAACCTAACCTAACCTAACCTAAACTAACCTAAACGAATCGAACCAAACCGAACCGAACCGAACCGAGCGGAACCGAACGGAACGGTACCGAACCGAATCGAAACGAACCGAACCGAACCGAACCGAACCGAACCTAACCTAACCTAACCTAACCTAACCTAACCTAACATAACCTAACCTAACCTAACGAAACCAAACCAAACCAAATCAAACCAAACCAAACCAAACCAAACCAAACGAAACCAAACCAAACCAAACCAAACGAATCCAAACCAAACCAAACCAAACCAAACCAAACCAAACCAAACCAAACCAAACCTAACCTAACCTAACCTAATAAAACCAAATCAAACCAAACCAAACCAAACCAAACCCAACCAAACCTACCCAACCTAACCTAACCTAACCTAACCTAACCTAACCTAACCTAACCTAACCTAACCTAACCTAACCTAAAGAAACCAAACCATATCAAACTAAACCAAACCAAACCAAACCCAACCAAACCAAACCAAACCAAACCAAACCAAACCTAACCAAACCAAACCAAACCAAACCAAACCTAACCTAACCTAACCTAACCTAACCTAACCTAACCGAACCTAACATAACCAAACCAGATCAAACCTAACCAAACCAGACCAAACCAAAACAAACCAAACCAGACCAGACCAAACCAAGCCAAACCTAACCAAACCAAACCAAACCAAACCAAACCAAACCAAACGAAACCAAAACTAACCTAACCTAACCTAACCTAACCTAACCTTAAGAAACCAAACCAAATGAAACCAAACCAAACCTAACCTAACTTAACCTAACCTAACATAACCTAACCTAACGTAACCTGACCTATCCTAAACTAACCTAACCGAATCGAACCAAACCGAACCGAACCGAACCGAGCGGAACCGAAAGGAACGGAACCGAACCGAACCGAAACGAACCGAACCGAACCGAACCGAACCTAACCTAACCTAACCTACCCTAACCTAACCTCACCTCACCTCACCTAACCTAACCTAACCTAACCTATCCTAATCTAACCTAACCTAACCAAACCAAACCAAACCAAACCAAACCATACCAACGAAACCATACCAAACCTAACCTAACCTAACCTAACCTAACAAAACCAAATCATACCATACCAAACTAAACCAAACCTAACCAAACCTATCCAACCTAACCTAACCTAACCTAACCTAACCTAACCTAACCTAACGAAACCAAATCAAACCAAACCAAACCAAACCAAACCAAACCAAACCATACCAAACCAAACCAAACCAAACCAAACCAAACCAAACCAAACCAAAACAAACCAAACCTAACCTAACCTAACCTAATAAAGCCAAATGAAACCAAACCAAACCAAACCAAACCCAAACAAACCTACCCAACCTAACCTAACCTGACCTAACCTAACATAACCTAACCTAACCTAACCTAACCTAACCTAACATAACCTAACCTAACTTAACCTAACCTAACCTAACCTAACCACACCTAACCAAACCAAACCAAACCAAACCAAACCAAAGCAAACCTAACCTAAACTAACTTAACCTATTTTAACCTAACAAAACAAAACAAAACAAAACCAAACCAAACCAAACAAAACTTAACCTAACCTAACCTAACCTAACCTAACCTAACCGAACCTAACCGAACTGAACCGAACCTAACCTAACCTAACCTAACCTAACCTAACCTAACCTAACCTAACCTAACCCAACCCAAACCAATCTACCCCAAACTAACCTAACCTAACTTAACCCAACCTAACCTAACCTAACCAAACCAAACCAAACCAAACCAAACCCTACCAAACCAAACCAAAATAAACCAAACTAAACGAAACCAAACCAAACGAAACCAAACCAAACCAAAGCAAACGAAACCAACCAAACTAAACCAAAAGAAACCAAACCAAACCAAACCAAACCAAACCTAACCTAATCTAACCTAACCTAACCTAACCCAACCTAACCTAAACCAAACCAACCCAACCAAACCCAACCTAACCTAACCTAACCTAACCTAACCTAACCTAACCTAACCTAACCTAACCTAACCTAACCAAACAGAACCACATCATACGAAACCAGACCAAACCAAACCAAACAAAACCAAACCAAACCAAACCTTACCTAACCTAACCTAACCTAACCTAACCTAACCTATCCTAACCTAACCCAACCTAACCTAACCTAACCTAATCTAACCTAACCTAACTTAATTCAACAAAACACAATCAAACCAAACCAAACCAAACCAAACCTAACCTAACCTAACCTAACCTAGCAATACCAAACCAAACCAAACCAAACCAAACCTAACCAAACCTAACCCAACCTAACCTAACCTGACATAACCTAACCTAACTTAACATAACCTAACCTAACCTAACCTAACCTAACCTAACCAAACCTAACCTAACCTAATTTAATCAACCCTAACCTAATGTAACCTAACCTAACCTACCCCAACCCAACCCAACCCAACACAACCCAAGCAAACGCAACCCAACACAACCCAACCCAACGCAACCCAACAAAACACAACCCAACACAACGCAACCCAACCCAACGCAACCCAACCCATCCCAACCCAACCCAACCCAACCCAACCCAACCCAAACCAACTGAACCGAGCCTATCCTAGCCTAAATTAAACTAGCCTACCCTATCCTAGCCTAGCATAGCCTAGCCTAGCCTAGCCTAACCTAGCCTAGCATAGCCTAGCCTAGCCTAACCTAACCTAGCCTAACCTAACCTAACCTAACCTAACCTAACCTTACCTCACCTAACCTAACCTAACCTAATCTAACCCACCCTAACCTAACCTAACCTAACCTAAACTAACCTAACCAAACCAAACCAAACCAAACCAAATCAAACCAAACAAACCAAACTAGACCAAACCAAACCAACCCAAACCAAACCTAACCTAACCAAACCTAACCTAACCTGACCTAACCTAACCTAACCTAACATAAGCTAACCTAACCTAACCTAACCTAACCTACCCAAACCTAAACAAACCTAACCAAACCTAACCAACCCAAATCAAACCGAACCAAACCAAACCAACCAAACCAAACGAAACCTAACCTAACCTAACCTAACCTAACAAAACCAAATCATACCATACCAAACCAAACCTAACCTAACCAAACCTACCCAACCTAACCAAACCTAACATAACCTAACCTAACTTAACCTAACCTAACCTAACCTAACCTAACCAAACCTAACCTAACGAAACCAAACCAAACCAAACCAAACCAAACCAAACGAAATGAAACCAAACCAAACCAAACCAAACAAAACCAAACCTAACCTAACCTAACCTAACCTAACCTAACGTAACCTAACATAACCTAACCTAACCTAACCAAACCAAACCAAACCAAACCAAACCAAACCAAACCAAACCTAACCTAAACTAACCTAACATAACCAAACCAGATCAAACCTAAGCAAACCAGACCAAACCAAAACAAATCAAACCCGACCAGACCAAACCAAGCCAAACCTAACCAAACAAAACCAAGCCAAACCAAACCAAACCAAACCAAACCTAACCTAACCTAACCTAACCTAACCTAACCTAACCTAACCTAACAAATACAAACCAAACCAAACCAAACCTAACCTAACCTAACCTAACATAACCTAACCTTACCTAACCTTACCTAACCTAAACTAACCTAACCAAACAAAACCAAGCCAAACCAAACCAAACCAAACCCAACCAAACCTACCCAACCTAACCTAACCTAACCTAACCTAACCTAACCTAACCTAACCTAACCTAACCTAACCTAACCTAAAGAAACCAAACCATATCAAACTAAACCAAACCAAACCAAACCCAACCAAACCAAACCAAACCAAACCAAACCAAACCAAACCAAACCAAACCTAACCAAACCAAACCAAACCAAACCAAACCTAACCTAACCTAACCTAACCTAACCTAACCTAACCGAACCTAACATAACCAAACCAGATCAAACCTAACCAAACCAGACCAAACCAAAACAAACCAAACCAGACCAGACCAAACCAAGCCAAACCTAACCAAACCAAACCAAACCAAACCAAACCAAACCAAACGAAACCAAAACTAACCTAACCTAACCTAACCTAACCTAACCTTAAGAAACCAAACCAAATGAAACCAAACCAAACCTAACCTAACTTAACCTAACCTAACATAACCTAACCTAACGTAACCTGACCTATCCTAAACTAACCTAACCGAATCGAACCAAACCGAACCGAACCGAACCGAGCGGAACCGAAAGGAACGGAACCGAACCGAACCGAAACGAACCGAACCGAACCGAACCGAACCTAACCTAACCTAACCTACCCTAACCTAACCTCACCTCACCTCACCTAACCTAACCTAACCTAACCTATCCTAATCTAACCTAACCTAACCAAACCAAACCAAACCAAACCAAACCATACCAACGAAACCATACCAAACCTAACCTAACCTAACCTAACCTAACAAAACCAAATCATACCATACCAAACTAAACCAAACCTAACCAAACCTATCCAACCTAACCTAACCTAACCTAACCTAACCTAACCTAACCTAACGAAACCAAACCAAACCAAACCAAACCAAACCAAACCAAACCAAACCATACCAAACCAAACCAAACCAAACCAAACCAAACCAAACCAAACCAAAACAAACCAAACCTAACCTAACCTAACCTAATAAAGCCAAATGAAACCAAACCAAACCAAACCAAACCCAAACAAACCTACCCAACCTAACCTAACCTGACCTAACCTAACATAACCTAACCTAACCTAACCTAACCTAACCTAACATAACCTAACCTAACTTAACCTAACCTAACCTAACCTAACCACACCTAACCAAACCAAACCAAACCAAACCAAACCAAAGCAAACCTAACCTAAACTAACTTAACCTATTTTAACCTAACAAAACAAAACAAAACAAAACCAAACCAAACCAAACAAAACTTAACCTAACCTAACCTAACCTAACCTAACCTAACCGAACCTAACCGAACTGAACCGAACCTAACCTAACCTAACCTAACCTAACCTAACCTAACCTAACCTAACCTAACCCAACCCAAACCAATCTACCCCAAACTAACCTAACCTAACTTAACCCAACCTAACCTAACCTAACCAAACCAAACCAAACCAAACCAAACCCTACCAAACCAAACCAAAATAAACCAAACTAAACGAAACCAAACCAAACGAAACCAAACCAAACCAAAGCAAACGAAACCAACCAAACTAAACCAAAAGAAACCAAACCAAACCAAACCAAACCAAACCTAACCTAATCTAACCTAACCTAACCTAACCCAACCTAACCTAAACCAAACCAACCCAACCAAACCCAACCTAACCTAACCTAACCTAACCTAACCTAACCTAACCTAACCTAACCTAACCTAACCAAACCAAACAGAACCACATCATACGAAACCAGACCAAACCAAACCAAACAAAACCAAACCAAACCAAACCTTACCTAACCTAACCTAACCTAACCTAACCTAACCTATCCTAACCTAACCCAACCTAACCTAACCTAACCTAATCTAACCTAACCTAACTTAATTCAACAAAACACAATCAAACCAAACCAAACCAAACCAAACCTAACCTAACCTAACCTAACCTAGCAATACCAAACCAAACCAAACCAAACCAAACCTAACCAAACCTAACCCAACCTAACCTAACCTGACATAACCTAACCTAACTTAACATAACCTAACCTAACCTAACCTAACCTAACCTAACCAAACCTAACCTAACCTAATTTAATCAACCCTAACCTAATGTAACCTAACCTAACCTACCCCAACCCAACCCAACCCAACACAACCCAAGCAAACGCAACCCAACACAACCCAACCCAACGCAACCCAACAAAACACAACCCAACACAACGCAACCCAACCCAACGCAACCCAACCCATCCCAACCCAACCCAACCCAACCCAACCCAACCCAAACCAACTGAACCGAGCCTATCCTAGCCTAAATTAAACTAGCCTACCCTATCCTAGCCTAGCATAGCCTAGCCTAGCCTAGCCTAACCTAGCCTAGCATAGCCTAGCCTAGCCTAACCTAACCTAGCCTAACCTAACCTAACCTAACCTAACCTAACCTTACCTCACCTAACCTAACCTAACCTAATCTAACCCACCCTAACCTAACCTAACCTAACCTAAACTAACCTAACCAAACCAAACCAAACCAAACCAAATCAAACCAAACAAACCAAACTAGACCAAACCAAACCAACCCAAACCAAACCTAACCTAACCAAACCTAACCTAACCTGACCTAACCTAACCTAACCTAACATAAGCTAACCTAACCTAACCTAACCTAACCTACCCAAACCTAAACAAACCTAACCAAACCTAACCAACCCAAATCAAACCGAACCAAACCAAACCAACCAAACCAAACGAAACCTAACCTAACCTAACCTAACCTAACAAAACCAAATCATACCATACCAAACCAAACCTAACCTAACCAAACCTACCCAACCTAACCAAACCTAACATAACCTAACCTAACTTAACCTAACCTAACCTAACCTAACCTAACCAAACCTAACCTAACGAAACCAAACCAAACCAAACCAAACCAAACCAAACGAAATGAAACCAAACCAAACCAAACCAAACAAAACCAAACCTAACCTAACCTAACCTAACCTAACCTAACGTAACCTAACATAACCTAACCTAACCTAACCAAACCAAACCAAACCAAACCAAACCAAACCAAACCAAACCTAACCTAAACTAACCTAACATAACCAAACCAGATCAAACCTAAGCAAACCAGACCAAACCAAAACAAATCAAACCCGACCAGACCAAACCAAGCCAAACCTAACCAAACAAAACCAAGCCAAACCAAACCAAACCAAACCAAACCTAACCTAACCTAACCTAACCTAACCTAACCTAACCTAACCTAACAAATACAAACCAAACCAAACCAAACCTAACCTAACCTAACCTAACATAACCTAACCTTACCTAACCTTACCTAACCTAAACTAACCTAACCGAACCGAACCAAACCGAACCGAACCGAACCGAACGGAACAGAACCGAAAAGAACCGAACCGAACTGAACGGAACCGAACCGAGCCGAACCGAACCTAACCTAACCTAACCTAACCTCACTTCACCTAACTTAACCTAACCTAACCTACCCTAACCTAACCTAACCAAACCAAACCAAACCAAACCAAACCAAAGCAAACCTAACCTAA
>NW_025728419.1:122500-125000 GCF_021461385.2 Schistocerca piceifrons
AACAAAACCTAACCAAACCAAACCAAACCAAACCAAACCAAACCTAACCTAAACTAACGTAACCTAACAATACCAAACCAAACCAAACCAAACCAAACCTAACCTAACCTAACCAAACCTAACCTAACCTAACCTAATTTAATCAACCCTAACCTAATGTAACTTAACCTAACCTAATCCAACCCAACACAACACAACCCAACCCAACACAACCCAAGCAAACGAGACCCAACCTAACCCAACCCAACACAACCCAACAAAACACAACCCAACCCAACACAACCCAACCCAACGCAACCCAACCCAACCCAAACCAACCCAACCCAGCCGAACCCAACCCAACCCAACCCAACTCAACCGAGCCTAACCTAGCCTAAACTAAACTAGCCTAACCTATTCTAGCCTAGCATAGCCTAGCGTAGCCTAGCCTAACCTAGCCTCGCATAGCCTAGCCTAGCCTAACCTAACCTAGCCTAACCTAACCTAACCTAACCTAACATTACCTCACGTAACCTAACCTAACCTTATCTAACCCAACCTAACCTAACCTAACCTAACGTAACCTAACCTAACCAAACCAAACCAAACCAAACCAAATCAAACCAAACCAAACCAAAACAAACCAAAAAAAACCAAACGAACCAAACCAAACCAAACGAAACCAAACGAAACCAAACCAAACCAAACTAAACCAAACCAAACCAAACCAAATCAAACCAAACCAAACCAAACCTAACCTAACCTAACCTAACCTAACCTAACCTAACCTTACCTAACCTAACCTAACGTAACCTAACCTAACCAAACGAAACCAAACCAAACCAAACCAAAGCAAACCTAACTAACCTAACCTAACCTATTTTAACCTAACAAAACAAAACAAAACCAAACCAAACCAAACCAACAAAAACCTAACCTAACATAACCTAACCTAATCTAAGTAAACCAAACCAAACCAAAACAAACCAAACGAAACCAAACAAAACCAAACCAAACCTAACCTAACCTAACCTAACCTAACCTAACCTAACCTAACCTAACCTAACCTAAGCAAACCAAACCAAACCAAACCAAACCAAACCAAGCCAAACCTAACCTAAACTAACCTAACCGAACCTAACATAACCAAACCAGTTCAAACCTAACCAAACCAGACCAAACCAAAACAAACCAAACCAGACCAGACCAAACCATGCCAAACCTAACCAAACCAAACCAAACCAAACCAAACCAAAAGAAACCAAACCTAACATAACCCAACCTAACTTAACCTAACCTAACCTTACCTCACCTAAACTAACCTAACCTAATCTAACCCACCCTAACCTAACCTAATCTAACCTAACCAAACCAAACCAAACCAAACCAAATCAAACCAAACCAAACCAAACCAGACCAAACCAAACCAACCCAAACCAAGCCTAACCTAACCAAACCTAACCTAACCTGACCTAACCTAACCTAACATAACATAATCTAACCTAACCTAACCGAACATAACCTACCCACACCTAACCAAATCTAACCAAACCTAACCAAACCAAACCAAACCAAACCAAACCAAACCAACCAAACCAAACCAAACCTAACCTAACCTCACCTAACCTAACAAAACAAAATCATACCATACCAAACCAAACCAAACCTAACCAAACTTACCCAACCTAACCAAACCTAACATAACCTAACATAACCTAACCTAACCTAACCTAACCTAACCTAACGAAACCAAACCAAACCAAACCAAACCGAACCAAACCAACCAAACCAAACCAAACCAAGACAAACCAAACCAAACGTAACCAAACCAAACCAAACGAAACCAAACCAAACCAAACGAAACCAAACCAAACCAAACCAAACCAAACCTAACCTAACCTAACCTAACCTAACCAAACCATACCAAACCAAACCAAACCAAACCAAACCTAACCTAAACTAACCTAACATAACCAAACCAGATCAAACCTAACCAAACCAGACCAAACCAAAACAAATCAAACCAGACCAGACCAAACAAAGCCAAACCTAACCAAACAAAACCAAGCCAAACCAAACCAAACCAAACCAAACCTATCCTAACCTAACCTAACCTAACCAAACCTAACCTAACAAATACAAACCAAACCAAACCAAACCTAACCTAACCTAACCTAACCCAACCTAACCTAACCTAACCTAACCTAACCTACCCAAACCAAACCAAACCAAACAAAACCAAACAAAACCTAACCTAACTTAACCTAACCTAACCTAACCTAACCTAACCACACCTAACCAAACTAAATCAAGCCAAACCAAACCAATCCAAACCAAAGCAAACCTAACCTAACCTAACATAACCTATTTTAACCTAACAAAACGAAACCAAAGCAAACCAAACCACACCAAACAAAATCTAACCAACCTAACCTAACCTAACCTAACCTAACCTAAACTAACCTAACCGAACCGAACCAAACAGAACCGAACCGAACCGAACGGAAACGAACGGAACGGA
>NW_025728419.1:152500-155000 GCF_021461385.2 Schistocerca piceifrons
AACCCAACACAACACAACCCAAACCAATGCAACCCAACCCAACCCAACCCAAACCAACCCAACCCAACCCAACCCAACCCAACCCAACCCAACCCAACTAAACCGAGCCTAACCTAGCCTAAACTAAACTATCCTACCCTATCCTAGCCTAGCATAGCCTAGCCTAGCCTAGGCTGACTTAGCCTAGCATAGCCTAGCCTAGCCTAACCTAAAATAGCCTAACCTAACCTAACCTAACCTAACCGTACCTCACCTAACCTAACCTAACCTAATCTAACCCAACCTAACCTAACCTAACCTAACCTAACCTAACCAAACCAAACCAAATCAAACCAAATCAAACCAAACCAAACCAAACCAGACCAAACCAAACCAACCCAAACCAAACCTAACCTGACCAAACCTAACCTAACCTGTCCTAACCTAATCTAACCTAACCTAACCTAACCTAACCTACCCAAACCTAACCAAACCTAACCAAACCTAACCAAACCAAACCAAACCAAACCATCCAAACCAAACCAAACCTAACCTAACAAAACCAAATCATACCATACCAAACCAAACCAAACCTAACCAAACCTACCCAACCTAACCTAACCTAACCTAACCTAACCTAACCTAACCTAACCTAATCTAACATCACCTAACTTAATTCAACAAAACCTAACCAAACCAAACCAAACCAAACCAAACCTAACCTAACCTAACCTAATAAAAGCCAAATCAAACCAAACCAAACCAAACCAAACCCAACCAAACCTACCCAACCTAACCTAACCTAACCTAACTTAACCTAACCTAACCTAACCTAACCTAACCTAACCTAACCTATCGAAACCAAACCAAACCAAACCAAACCAAACCAAACCAAACCAAACCAAACCAAACCAAACCTAACCTAATCTAACCTAACCTAACCTAACCTAACCTAACCTAACCTAACCTAACCTAATCTAACATCACCTAACTTAATTCAACAAAACCTAACCAAACCAAACCAAACCAAACCAAACCAAACCTAACCTAACCTAACCTAAAATAACAATACCAAACCAAACCAAACCAGACCAAAACAAACCAACCCAAACCAAACCTAACTTAACCTAACCTAACCTGACCTAACTTAACCTAACCTAACCTAATCTAACCTAACCTAACCTAACCTAACCTACCCAAACCTAACCAAACCTAACCAAACCAAATCAAACCAAACCCAAACAAACCAACCAAACCAAACCAAAGCAAACCTAACCTAACCTAACCTAACCTATTTTAACGTAACAAAACAAAACCAAACCAAACCAAACCGAACCAAACAAAACCTAACCTAACCTAACCTAACCTACCATAACCTAACCTAACCTAACCTAACCTAACCTAACCGAACCTAACCAAACCAAACCTAACCTAACCTAACGTAATCTAACCTAACGTAACCTAATCTAACCTAAAGAAAAATAGCCTAAACTAAACTAGCTTAACCTATCCTAGCCTAGCATAGTCTAGCCTAGCCTAGCCTAACCTAGCCTAGCCTAGCATAGCCTAGCCTAGCCTAGCCTAACCTAGCCTAGCATAGCATAGCCTATCCTAGCCTAACCTAACCTAGCCTAACCTAACCTAATGTAACCTAACCTAACCTAACCTAACCTAACCTAAACTAACCTAATCGAACCGTACCAAACCGAACCGAACCGAAGCGAACGGAACCGAACGGAACGGAACCGAACCGAACCGAACGGAACCGAACCGAACCCAAACGAACCTAACCTAACCTAACCTAACCTAACCCCACCTAACCTAACATAACCTAACCTAACCTAACCTAACCTAACCTAACATAACCTAACGAAACCAAACCAAACCAAACCAAACCAAACCAAACCGAACCAAACCAAACCAAACCAAACCAAACCAAAACAAACCTAACCAAACCAGACCAAACCAAAACAAACAAACCAGACCAGACCAAACCAAGCCAAACCTAACCAAACAAAACCAAGCCAAACCAAACCAAACCAAACCAAACCTAACCTAACCTAACCTAACCTAACCTAACCTAACCTAACCAATACAAACCAAACCAAACCAAACCAAACCAAATCAAACCTAACCCAACCTAACCTAACCTAACATAACCTAGTCTAACCTAACCTAACCTAACCTAACCTAAACTAACCTAACCGAACCAAACCAAACCGAACCGAACCGAACCGAACGGAACCGAACGGAACGGAACCGAACCGAACCGAACCGAACGGAACGGAACCGAACCGAACCGAACCTAACCTAACCTAACCTAACCTAACCTAACCTCACCTCACCTAACTTAACCTAGCCTAACCTAGCCTAACCTACCCTAACCTAACCCAACCAAACCAAACAAAACCAAACAAAACCTAACCTAACTTAACCTAACCTAACCTACCCTAACCTAACCTAACCTAACCACACCTAACCAAACCAAACCAAACCAAACCAAACCAAACCAAACCAAACC
>NW_025728419.1:177500-180000 GCF_021461385.2 Schistocerca piceifrons
CAAAACCAAACCAAACCAAACAAAACCTGACCTAACATAACCTAACCTAACCTAACCTAACCTAACCTAACCTAACCTAACCGAACCTAACCGAACCGAACCTAACCTAACCTAACCTAACCAAACCTAACCTAACCTAACCTAACCTAACCTAACCTAACCCAACCCAAACCAACCTAACCCAAACTAACCTAACCTAACCTAACCCAACCTAACCTAACCTAACCAAACCAAACCAAACCAAACCAAACCAAACCAAACCAAACCAAACCAAAATAAACCAAACTAAATGAAACCAAACCAAACGAAACCAAACCAAACCAAACCAAACTAAACCAACCGAACCAAACCAAACGAAACCAATCCAAACCAAACCAAACCAAACCTAACCTAATTTAACCTAACCTAACCTAACCCAACCTAACCTAACCCAAACCAACCCAACAAAACCCAACCTAACCTAACCTAACCTAACCTAACCTAACCTAAGCTTACCTAACCTAACCTTACCTAACCAAACCAAACCAAACCTAACCTAACCTAACCTAACCCAACCTAACCTAACCTGACATAACCTAACCTAACTTAACCAAACCTAACCTAATCTAACCTAACCTAACCTAACCTAACATAACCTAACCAAACCTAACCTAACCTAACCTAATTTAATCGACCCTAACCTAATGTAACCTAACCTAACCTAACCCAACCCAACCCAACACAACACAACCCAAGCAATCGCAACCCAACACAACCCAACTTAACGCAACACAACAGAACACAACCCAACACAACACAACACAACCCAACGCAACCCAACCCAACCCAAACCAACCAAACCCAACCCAACCCAACCCAACCCAACCCAACTCAACCGAGCCTAACCTAGCCTAAACTAAACTAGCCTACCCTATCCTAGCCTAGCATAGCCTAGCCTAGCCTAGCCTAACCTAGCCTAGCATAGCCTAGCCTAGCCTAACCTAACCTAGCCTAATCTAACCTAACCTAACCTAACCTTACCTCACCTAACCTAACCTAACCCAATCTAACCCAACCTAAACTAACCTAACCTAACCTAACTTAACCTAACCAAACCAAACCAAACCAAACCAAATCAAACTAAACCAAACTAAACCAGATTAAACCAAACCAACCCAAACCAAACCTAACCTAACCAAACCTAACCTAACCTGACCTAACCTAACCTAACCTAACATAATCTAACCTAACCTAACCTAACCTAACCTACCCTAACATAACCTAACCTAACCACACCTAACCAAACCAAACCAAACCAAACCAAACCATACGAAACGAAACGAAACCAAACCAAACGAAACCAAACCAAACCAAACCAAACCTAACCAAAGCTAACCTAACCTAACCTAACCTAACCCAACCTAACCTAACCTAACCTCACCTAACCAAACCAAACCAAACCAAACCAAACCAAACCAAACCAAACCTAACCTAACCTATCCTGACCTATTTTAACCTAACAAAACAAAACCAAACAAAACCAAACCAAACCAAACAAAACCTAACCTAACCTAACCTAACCTAACCTGACCTAACCTAACCTAACCTATCATAATCTAACCTAACCTAACCTAACCTAACCTACCCTAACATAACCTAACCTAACCACACCTAACCAAACCAAACCAAATGAAACCAAACCAAACCAAACCAAACGAAAGCAACCAAACCAAACGAAACGAAACCAAACCAAACCAAACCTAACCTAATCTAACTTAACCTAACCTAACCTAACCCAAACCAACCCAACCAAACCCAACCTACCCTAACCTAACCTAACCTAACCTAACCTAACCTAACCTAACCTAACCTAACCTAACCTAACCTAACCAAACCAAACCAAACCAAACCATACGAAACCAGACCAAACCAAACCAAACCAAACCAAACCAAACCTAACCTAACCAAACCTAACCTAACCTGACCTAACCTTACCTAACCTGTTCTAACCTAACCTAACCTAACCTACCCAAACCTAACCAAACCTAACCAAACCTAACCAGACCAAATCGAACCAAACCAAACCAACCAAACCAAACCAAACCTAACCTAACAAAACCAGATCATATCATACCAAACCAAACCAAACCTAACCAAACCTACCCAACCTAACCTAACCTAACCTAACCTAACCTAACCTAACCTAACCTAATCTAACCTAATGAAACCAAACCAAACCAAACCAAACCAAACCAAAACAAACCAAACCAAACGAAACCAAACCAAACCAAACGAAACCAAACCAAACCAAATCAAACCAAACCGAACCAAACCAAACCAAACCAAACCTAACCAAACAAAACCTAACCTAAACTAACCTAACCTAACCTAACATAACCAAACCAGATCAAACCTAACCAAACCAGACCAAACCAAAACAAATCAAACCAGACCAGACCAAACCAAGCCAAACCTAACCAAACAAAACCAAGCCAAACCAAACCAAACCAAACCAAAAATA
>NW_025728419.1:287500-290000 GCF_021461385.2 Schistocerca piceifrons
AACCAAACGAAACCAAATCAAACCAAAACAAACCATACGAAACCAAACCAAACCAAACCAAACCAAACCAAACCAAACCTTACCTAACCTAACCTAACCTAACCTAACGTAACCTAACCTAACCTAATCTAACCTAACCTAACTTAATTTAACAAAACCTAACCAAACCAAACCAAACCAAACGAAACCTAAGCTAAGAAAACCAAGCCAAACCAAACCAAACCAAACCTAGCCAAACCTAACCCAACCTAACATAACCTGACATAACCTAACCTAACTTAACCTAACCTAACCTAATCCAACCTAACCTAACCTTACCTAACCTATCCTAACCAAACCAAACCAAACCAAACCAAACCAAACCAAACCAAACCAAACCAAACCAAACCTAACCTAACCTAACCTAATCTAACCTGACCTAACCTAACCTAACCTAACTTAATCTAACCTAAACTAACCTATCCTAACTTGTCCAAACCTAACCAAACCTAAACAAACCAAAGCAAACCAAACCGAACCAAACCTAACCAAACCAAACCAAGCCAAACCAAAACAAACCAAACCAAACCAAACCTAAAGTTACCTAACCTAACATAACCTAACCTAACCTAACCTAACCTATCCTAACCTAACTTAACCTAACCAATCCTAACCAAACCAAACCAAACCAAAGCAATGCAAACCTAACCTAACGTAACCTAGCCGAAGAAAACCAAACCAAACCAAACCTAACCTAGCCTAACCTAACCAAACCTAACCTAACCTAACCTAACCTAACCTAACCTATCCTTACCAAACCAAACCAAACCAAACCAAACAAATCGAAACCATAACCAAACCAAACAAAACCATACCAAACCAAACCAAACCTAACCTAAACTAACCTAACCTAACCTAACCTAACCTAACCTGACCTAACCTAAACAAACCTAAGCTAACCTAACCTAACCAAACCTAACCAAACCAAACTAAACCAAACCAACCAAACCAAACCAAACCTAACCTAACCTAACAAAACCAAATCATACCATACCAAACCAAACCAAACCTAACCAAAAATACCCAAGCTAACCTAACCTAACCCAACCTAACCTAACGTAACCTAACAAAACCAAACCAAACCAAACCAAACCAAACCAACACAAACTAAACCAAACCAAACCTAACCTAATCAAGCCTAACCTAACCTAACCTAACCTAACCTAACCTAACCAAATCAATGCAAACCTAACCTAACCTAACCTAACCTAAAAAAACCAAACCATACCAAACCAAACCTAACCTAACCTAACCTAACCTAACCTAACCTAACCTAACCTAACCTAACCTAACCTAACCTTACCTAACCTAACCTAACCTAACCTAACCTAACCTAACCTAACCTAACCCAACCTAACCTAACCTGACATAACCTAACCTAACTTAACCTAACCTAACCTAATCTAACCTAACCTAACCTTACCTAACCTATCCTAACCAAACCAAACCAAACCTAACCAAACCAAACCAAACCAAACCAAACCAAACCTAACCTAAACTAACCTAACCTAACCAAACCAAACCAAACAAAACGAAGCCAAACCAAACCAAACCAAACCAAACCAAACCAAACCAAACCTAACCTAACCTAACCTAACCTGACCTAACCTAACCTAACCTAACCTAACCTAATCTAACCTAACCTAACTTAATTTAACAAAACCTAACCAAACCAAACCAAACCAAACCAAACCTAACCTAACCTAACCTAACCTAACCTGACCTAACCTAACCTAACCTAACCTAACCTAACATAACCTAACCTAACGTAACCTAACCTATCCTATCCTAACCCAACCTAACCTAACCGATCCTAACCAAACCAAACCAAACCAAACCAAACCAAACCAATGCAAACCTAACCTAACGTAACCTAGCCGAAGAAAACCAAACCAAACCAAACCATACCTAACCTAACCTAACCTAACCAAACTTAACCTAACCTTACCTAACCTAACCCAACCTAACCTAACCTTACCAAACCAAACCAAACCAAACCAAACCTAACCAAACCAAACCAAACAAATCGAAACCAAAACCAAACCAAACCAAACCAAACCAAACCAAACCTAACCTAACCTATCATAACCTAACCTAACGTAACCTAACCTAACCTAACCTGACCTAACCTAAACTAACCTAAGCTAACCTAACCTAACCAAACCTAACCAAACCAAACCAAACCAAACCAAACCAAACTAAACCAAACCAACCAAACCAAACCAAACAAAACCTAACCTAACAAATCCAAACCAAAACAAACCAAACCAAACCTAACCACCCTAACCCAACCTACCCTAACCTGACATAACCTACCCTAACTTAACCTAACCTAACCTAATCGAAACTAACCTAACCTAACCTAACCTAACCTATTCTAAACTAACCTACCCAAACCTAACCAAACCTAAACAAACCAAACCAAACCTAACCAAACCAAACCTAACCAAACCAAACCAAA